>NW_026261871.1:0-12938 GCF_024628925.1 Lodderomyces margitis
GCCCATCCAAATAAAGCGAAATCAGCCACGGTGTAACGATCACCAACTAAATACTTGCTGCCATTCTCTTTGTTTCTCGACAAGATATCCTCATAAACACCGTAGATCCTCTTGACATCAGTCGTGTATCTATTGATTCCATATGGCACCTTTTCAGGTGCATAGAGGAGAAAGTGGTTGGCTTGGCCCTGGATTGGTCCGTTTTCACTGACTTGGAAGATCAAGTATTCCAATGTCTTGTAGTATTCACCTGTGCCGTACGGGTAGCTGAACTTGTGTTCCTTGTCATAAGTGTCAGCAAGGTATTGTAAAATGGCTCCAGTTTGACTCAAGACCAATGGACCCGCAGTGTTATCAGACTTGAAGTTGGGATCCTCAATGGTGGGGATACGTCCATTAGGATTCAATTTGACAAACCAGTCGGATTTAGATTCATTCTTGCTGATGTCAACGGGGACTGCGTCGTATTTAAGTCCAAGAAATTCCAAAAAGATGGAAACCTTGAATCCATTGGGGGTACCCCATGTGTACAACTTGATTGCTTGGGACATAATTGTGGGTTGTGACTGAAATTGTGTTAGGTGTATGTCTAGGGAGATTAACACTCTTTTGCGTTGGTAGAGAAAACAGCGATTCAATTGCTGAGTAATTCTTTCCTTTTAGGGTTAACTCGGGACACAAATGAAAACTGTGGCGCGAAAGAAAGCAAAAATTAAACAAAATCAAATGCATTCACCAAATAGGGATGAGCCGCACTACATAATCTGTGCCAGTATCAGTTGGAAAAACCTGTAGTAACCTCTCCCTTCTGGATGAAGCTAAAGCTATAATTATTACCTGGATTAAGGTGACTATCTTTCCAAAGCAACAGTCAGTACGCAAACACATATATATATATTTGGCCTAGCAGTAGGTTACATGTAATGTGAAAAAAGGAAGGTGAGGGTACAACAATTCTATCGCAAGAGTTGCTCCNCCACATTGTCACTCGGAACAAAGTGTGTTGCCAAAAAGTTGACTAACAAAAAAGTTGCGCTTTTGGTTGCACGAACACAAAACAAGGAAATTTTCAATACGTTTTAATGGTGTTGTAGACAGACACAACTTAAGTAGAGATATAAGGAGCTTAGTCAATCTATAAGGTTACTTTAATGGAAGTTAGTTGTTGTTCGTAATTGTTCACTAGGCCTAGCACTCAATTTGATAAACTTTAACTCAGTTTACAAAACCACTTATGACTAACCCCGTCGATGGAAACTAATATCCAGAGTCAATTTAGTCGGGAATAGTAGTGACACTTCTTCTGTGTGATAAGAGATTGTAGATACCTCAGATATTTTACGTTGTCTTGCTAATTTAAGCTCTTTCAAACCCCAACAGTAATTCTTGGCTTTCTTCGGAGAATATTTTTTTTAAAGGGAGAAAACAAAAACATTTTATGATGACTCCGACACCTAATCTAATTTATAAGCTTTGTTAAGAATGGTGTTATCAGGTCTTTTGACTTCTGTTGTGCTTTGCATAGAAGCTAGAATAGTTTCTGCATTTACAAGTTTAGTTTATTCAAATTAAAAACATCTTCAGCCACTGGCAAATCAAGGGGCTAAAATTTAGCGGTGATTGGCAGATTTTGGATCTAAGCCGGATACTAAAGACCTTCTACAAGGAAAGCAAAGGGACTAGCACCACCCCTTGCATCTATCCACACGGGGGTTTAAGTCTCTTGTTTTGTATTTAGAACGTTATTAATATAGTTTATAGCTACCTCTGATTAAACTGGTGGAAATTTTATGCGGCCAAGTCCGAGTGCCACAAAAGTATTATCAGTTATAACAACACGGAGTTTTACAGGTTTAGGTTGGACTTTTACCTTCACACACACATATATATATATACATACATACATCTTAACTTACTTCTTTTGTATCAGTTGTGGAATGTTAAATTCTCTGTGTGTTAAATTGTTATCGACACACACTCTCTCTAACCACAACCCCACGAAGTTGATTAAAAAAGACAATGTAAAATAAAGACAACAACAATTAAAATAATAATGGAGGTAGTGTACACAATAAGCAAACAACCCCACATTTTGAAAATTGCAAACAATGCAAAATTAAGACACTTTTTCAGACAAAAAAGCTATTATGCAAGATGTGGGTGGTGAATTCTTTGTTATTCTTCGGAATTTTGTATCTATTATCTATTTGACAATAACTTCAGACAGACAAAAAAACATTATAGAGCTACTTGTACGGAGTCATTCTTTTTTTCTGTCTGTCGTTTAAAAAAAAACAAACAGACACTTTGTTTTTTTAATTTTATCTTTTGCCCCAGAAAAGAGAACAACAGAGAAAGTCAGTCAGTCAGTCAGTCAGTCATAGAACAGAAATAAAAATAAAACGAAAAAGACAAAAACTTTTTATTTTGTTGAAAACGAGTTGTGTTCTACTACAGAGGGTACCTAGTTATTTCAAAAGCACATCACCACAAACTTTCCAATCTTCACTTAAAAAGATTGATATCAATTACTTGGAAACATTTCAACTACCAGATTTTCATAAAAATTTGACTGCAATTAGGACAATTTCATTCTATAGAATTCCGTTGGGTTTATTTTTATTTTTTTTTTAAAAAATTATCGAGACAACAAAAAAGAAAAGTTAATAAGTTAAAGAGAGAGAGCCTTATTCCTCCAGTCACACAACAAAATTTATATATCTTTCACACAAGAAATTATACACCCCATCTAAAGACTAGGGTCTACAATTGCTATACATGGACAGTTGAAGACACGTTTTAGTAATTGCAAAAGATCTATAACTCACGTCCTATACCGTTGTACCAGCCACGCACTAGACACTAGACATTACACATTATTGTTGTTTTCCCACTAAGTTTGCGTCGTTTCTGAACAACAAAAAGAAAAGACGAAAAATAAATATACACATAAAGCACGCTTTTAAATAACAAAAACAAAACAACAGACTCACTGACAGACTGACAGGCACTCTATAACACACTCAACTGTTTGACATTTGGATGCTTTCCACTTTTAATACAACGTCATACATGAATACAACTAGTATTGGACTTAGGAGTGACTCACCTCAATCGTCATTGAATCAGATACCAGATGATGGCAGGCTGGATAACCATACCCCACTGAGTGCACATTCTACTCCGAACCAAACGGAAGAAGACAACAACTCCAGCAAGTCGGCTGCTAAAAAGTCCAAAAACATCCCAGTTGAACTAACAGCGTATGGTACAACTCCTTCTGGTAAACCTCGTTTATTTGTCTGTCAAATTTGTACTCGTGCATTTGCAAGATTGGAGCATTTAAGGCGACATGAAAGATCTCATACAAAAGAAAAGCCATTTAGTTGTGGAGTGTGTCAGCGAAAGTTTAGTCGAAGAGACTTGCTTTTACGACACGCCCAGAAATTGCATGCTGGTTGCACTGATGCAATCACCAGACTTAGACGTAAATCGATTAGACTGAAGGATGATGACGATGATGATGATGACGAGGGACAAGATGGATCTAATCAAGAGGTAGACAACACATCAAAGATGAAGGGAGAACCGGTTGAGTTTAACTTGAATTTGTTTGATTCAAAGGCAAAAACTACTAAAGCCAAAGTACTGAAAGCAAAACGCCATAATACAGCAGGAGCATCTGCGTCTGCCCAACATCAATCAGCACTACCCTCAGGGGCAACTGTGACCCCTGCTTCGTCTACACCGTCTTCATCTAACGTCACCAGAAAAAGTTCCAACCCTCCTGGTTTAAAGAGACATGTACTTGAACACAAAAGAAATAAGCCAGAGCTAGCTGGTTCTTCGGGAATTGCTATAACACCAACAAGAGCAAGAAGGGGGACATCATTTTCAGCACAATCGGGTGCAAACTATGCTATGAATATCCCCGAGTTCAACGATGTGTACCCTCAAACTGACAATGTTGAATTTTCAACTCCTCAATTCCTACCATCCAGCAGTGCTGATGAGATGAACTGGTTAGAAAATTTAGCTCACATTCCAGGACTATCGGACTCTTCCAATATCGTCAAGATGCAACGAACAAGTTCCATAACCTCGGGTGTCAATGGGTACCCTACACCTCCGGTAAATGTCAGTCACCACGGTTCGTTCTCACACCCGTCACATTTATCAGCCATGGCTCAGAGCAGAACTGATAGTGTTAATAGTACAAACTCGCAGTTTGATGGCGGATACATGATGCCAACTGTTACGTTGACAAGCCAGGAAATCCAAAATGGCGTTAATGCGCGCCACCAACTGCAGCTACATCATCATCATCATCAACAACTGCAACAACTGCAACAGCTGCAACAGCTGCAGCCTCAAGAACAAGGAACTACGCATCTACCACCACAGCAACAGATTCAGCAACCTAACCAACAAGGCTTTCAGCATTCTGGTCAACTCGATAAGTACTTGGATGGGTCGGGTTATTCCTTTTACGATATACCGGATGATTTGTTAGACCAAGCTTTGCATGTAGATCCAGCGTCGCATATTCGTGTGTTGACTCCGATACTACAGGAGCCCGATGAAGAGCGTACTACTAGAAGAGTGAATGAAAATATGGAAGCTGAATGGAATTTCCTTAATGATATCGATGAGTTGACTCATGAAATTGATGTCGGAGCAAAGTTCATGCCAGGTGGATACTCGTTTTATGGTGACCAATTCTCGGCCAGCTCTTCTGGTGTTGACGCAAGCTCTCCCGCCCATTTGAAATCTCCACCCAAGGCCAATAGCTCCCAGCTGAATGTGGCGAATCCGATGTTTGAAAATACAATTGATCAACGACAATTGCTAAATATGGAAAATGTTGCAACTCCTCAACGAGAACTCTTGGAACAAATGCCCAAGATGAGAATGGGCAACTTTTCAAGAAACAAGATGTTCACGAGCCATTTGCGTCAGCTTATCAATCGTGCTTTAAACAAGTATCCTATAAGTGGGATTTCTACCCCAGTTATTCCATCGAATGAAAAATTAGAATCATTTCTTTATCGCTTTGTTCAAGATTTCTTGTCTCATTTCCCATTCATACATGTGTCAAAATTAAACGAGTATGAGATTATGAGCATGGCATCGGATGAAGATGAATCGAATGAAAGTGCTAGAGTCTGCTTGCCTTTATTAGCCGCCACCATTGGTGCTTTATTGTCCAACAGCAAGAATGATTCTGAACACTTGTATGAAGCGTCAAGAAGAGCCATTCATATATATTTGGAAAGTAGGAAAAACCCTCTACAAACCAAAGCTAATGAAGGAGGACAAAAGAATCCTCTTTGGCTTATACAGTCGCTTACATTATCAGTCATTTACGGTTTGTTTTCGGATAACCCTAATAATGTGTTTATCGTCATGAGACAATTGAATGCCTTGAATTCGCTTGTGAAAACATCAATAAAGAATAACGAAGATGTGTTGTTTTCCATTCATGGCGAAGACAAAATGATTCATGACAAGTTGATTGATGCAAGCAGGAAACAAACTGAAGAGACATCGTTATTTTCCAATAGTTTGAGTGATGAAATGAAATTTAAAAATTTAATCAATGTGCAATCACAAACGCGAATTGTCTACATTATTTACCGATTGACGAATTTTCTTTCCATGATGTACAATGTGCCATTGACGTTATCAGCCAATGATTTAGATCAACTTGATGTTCCTAATAGGAGTGATGAACATTTATGGAGCTTTAAAAGCTATCAAGAGTTTCAGGAAAATTGCTCCATCAATGGCGAATCTCTAACCATGTATTCTCAATCGAGTCCTATCAAATTTAAAGAATTGTTACTCAGGATTTCCAAATCTGCCAGTCCCAGCGTCCCTGTAAATGAAGAACTTGATCGGTCAATTTCGAACAGTCTTGATCAATTGGGGAAATGTGGATTTATCTCGTTGGTGCATGGCATTTATGAAATCAAGCAGTACAAGGAAATGGCCAAAGTTGATGCATTTAAAGTTTTGGATGAAATAACCACGCATTTCCCAGTGCATGATGATAAGCACAATTTGATTAAAGATTATGAAAAGATTGATTATTTGTTGTTGACAAATTATACCAAGATTTGTACTTGTTTGAATTTCAAATTCATTAAAGATCAATTGTGGTTTAAAACTTATCTGGACTTGGTTGATAATTTCAATTATGTGTTTGATAACTTTCCCAATAAAGGCGATGAGAATGTTTATGATGATTATTTGCGTGTTGCTGATTGTTGTGTGCAAATGGTGCAATTGCTTTCATTTAGTAGTGACGGAGTGACTGGACAATATCCACCACAACATCAGCATCAACATCAGCATCAGCGACCACAATCTGGCTGCAGTCATAATCCAGATACCCTTGGACAAGCTCCATTCTCAACTGATTTTGGATATTTGGACAACACGTCAAACTCATTCATGGAGACCATGGATGACCACAGTTTTCTTCATCATTCCCACACTAACAACCACACAGCCCCAAATACTAACCCAGTCACGATTCAATTTTCAACGCAGTTTGAACTAACCAATGACTTGGTGCATGCGCAAATGTTGTTTCACATATTCAACACCATGGTTATGTTTTCCATCTACTTGATCAGACGCAAAGCGTTGCTTGAAAAACAAGGATTGGGCAATGATGAACACCAAGTTGAGTCATTGCATCAATTGAGCTCTAAATTGAATCTGATTTTGACCGTGGTTGATCAAATTGAACAACAATTGGTTCAGCGCGGGTATAAACTTGAGAGTGGAGACCTTGGTAATGCGGGCATTACTAAGAGCACAACGACAACTGCAACACAAGCTCACGCTGGTGGTTCGTTATCGTCAAGTAGTCCACACGTGAAGTTGGAACAAGATTGGTCCCCTACATCGTACTTGAACACCGCTGGCGCTGGTGGTGAAGACAGTAGCGATATTTTCGAAGCCGATTTACAAAAGACATTACGAATCTTACACACTGGTCAAATGATGATGAATTATTTATACGAATCGAATTTAAAAGTTTCCATTTTAAAGAAGTTGGCCTCGAATTTAGAGTTGATGAAACAGTACGTGGTTGAGAACAAACAAAAGTTTATAGCGTGAGACAAAAAATGGAGGTAGTTAGAGAGAGGAGGTTGCCCCTTTAGTGGATGCAGTTTTTTATATTTATAGTTTTATATATATTTCTTCTTATATGAAAAAGAGAAAAGAAAAGAAAAGAACCACTCATTTTATATTTAAAGTCTATTTATTTTATTTTATTTATCCTAGTGTTCTGGCATCGTATAAAAAGTCATTCAATCCCACATTGTACATAAATTCATCCAACAGTTCATCGTGGGGTGTTCTTAAGGAACCACCAGCGCCACTTGCTGAGCCACTGAATGAACCGCTGCCATTAGTTATCCCACCGCCAATGCCACTACCGCCCGCAGCTCCTCCTTCTCCTCCCACAGACCCAGAGTCTTTAAAATGCTGCTGTGATTGCTGTTGTAAAAGGTGCGATAGTGGAGGCTGATGCTGCTGGTGTTGTTGTACCGGCCGTTCCTGGAGACTAAATTGCTGATTATATAAATTAGACCCCGTAGAATCAAGATTGCTTGAGCCATACGCCAGGGCAAAAGAATTGGCACCATTATACTGATTATTGTTCTTACTTGATGACTGGTTTGGATGGTAGTGTGGTCCCTCAGCATTAGTATTCGGATTCAAAGTTTGGCCCATAGTCGCCATTGGTAATAACAAACTGCCAAAATTTTCCATAAAATTATCATAATCTTTATTGAAAATGTCATTAGGCGGGAAGTTTTCTTCGGTTGTTACTGTTGATGACGGTGGTGTTCTTGTTGAATCTAGAGACAGACTGGGTGATATGTGGTTCGTATTAAGTGTAGGCTGTCGCTGTTGTTGTTGCTGTTGCTGTTGCTGTTGCTGTTGCTGTTGAGGTATTGGTTGTCCGGTGTGAGTGGTGAATTGACTATTGGGCATATTGTACACAGGCGGCTGAGGCAATGGTTGGTAGTGATGATTTCCATTGGAAAATGATTGTTGTTGTTGAGGCTGTTGTTGAAGGTGATTTTGCGATTCCTTATTTTGCTTCTTTTTCTTGCTCACTTTCCTTTTATTACCATTAACATCCAAATTGAATTTATCCATCAAGGCATTTTGCATTTGATTTATAATGACATAATATCTAGTTGCCATGACATTTGTTTTGGAATAAAATTCAAATACTCGTTTAGCTGAATTTAAATGAATCATCATTTTTGGTGTAGTAATCTCTTCGTCTGTACTATCGCGGGTTTCAATAAACAATGCAGTCATACCGATTATTAACGATGCCATAAGAACGGTTGATATTAAGGCATTTGACTCGACTCTCTCGGGTCTGAATCTAGTATAATTGATATAGCAGTCCATCAACTGAATTATCAAACTTGAAGCTTTGACAGCTGCCTGACAGAAATTACAAATTGCAACCTCTTGACGTCCCTTGGGTTTGCAAAATACCCTAGTCTTTTCCAGTTTGAAAATAATAAACATAAAAAAGGGTCGCGATAGTAAGATGACAGTGTACAACTGTGACAAATGAATCAACAAAAGCGAAGTTTTACGATCATCAAACTCAACATTTGAACTATTTGCATCATATCCAACTCCACCATTGACTGCCTTATCCATTTGCAACTCTTCTGGTAAATTTAGCGCCCAGAGCTTCAATTCAATTGCCAATTTCTCAGCTTTGGATGTATTGACAATACCATCAAGGTAAAATCCACGGATAATCTTGCCGATAATTTTCGCCACTCTAGTAGTTTCAACTAACGCCTTCAAATTGAAGTTTTCAATCGGTTTACCATCTTTATCCAACTCATAAATATCCTGGCTATCAAAATCATCCCAGTCGTAATCATCAATTAGTAAAGGACGACCCATTGTTACCGAAGTAATACGATCCAAAACATACAAACTCTTGTAAAATTTTCTTCTGTGTCTGACATAGCCTCTATCTGAGAATGATTCATTAATGTATTTTCGATGAAGACCCAATCCCTGTGCATTTCTCACTGCGATACCTAGTATCAACCAAGCAGTGCTACGTTGATGGGTAGATGAGTAGTAAAAAAACGCAAGAGCCATAGCCTCGGAAATCCACAATTTGCCCACATTCATATACTTTTTCGCCAAATGGATTCCAAATTCAAAATACGCTAACGACTTCATTTGTGGTGACTCCATATCGTGACAGATTGGATCACCAATAATTTCAGCGTACAAGAGCCCCACTCCAATAATGAGATTAATCAAGGCAATTTGGTCAACTGAGCATTCGCCATAATTGTTGTAAATGGGAGCAATTACATTTTTTTCAAAGTGTTTGATATCAAAGATGTAGCATGCTTCATTGATGTTGACGTAAAACAATTTCAAAATCCTTCTCAAGCACTCACGACTAGGTAATGCCATTTGTACAACATCTTGAACTTCTTCGGCATCATCGAAAATCTCCAAAGAATGGCGCTCTTCGGTAAACTCTGAATTGCCTGTAATCCTGGAAAAGATGTTTCTGCACTCAAACAAAAACGATAATGGGGCTGACTCACCCACATATTTCAAATTTCCCTCTGCATCAAAGAGGACACGTTGCAGTTCAGCATCTTCTGCCCAGCTAGGCCTTGAATGTGTATTCAGGGACTTTGAATGTGAGGTTGGTGAGCTATGTGACGCCTTTTCTTTGTGGCCATTTCCATTCGTTTCCTTACTTTCAGTGGGATGATCAACTTTATTTTCTTCACCAATACTAGTTTGACCTGACTCGTCTTCAGCTAGCTCCTCCATCTCCTCCTGTTCTTCTTCCTCTTCTTCTTCTTCTTCTTCTTCTTCTTCTTCTTCCTCTTCTACTTCCCCATCATCCATCTCCGGTTTCCTCAACTCTTGAGACTCGTCACTCTCATCTGACTTCCCACCCAGTGGGAACATTGTTAATGGTTGGAAATGGATGGGTAGTTTGGAGCGTTGTTTCAACATACTGAGGGACTTTTTATCGACTTGATCATTCTTGACAACTTTATGGATAAACTCTTTGGAGTGCGATGACAACGATTTCGTCATTACTGGTGCTGATGAATCCACTTCAAGATCCTCTTCAGTTTTAACCTTTCTCTTTTTGTTCTTTCTCCGTATTGTCCTTCGATCAACAATACTAAATGTGCAATCAATATTCTTTTTCGAACACAAGTCACATGGTGCTTTACCACTGCATTTGAATTTCCTCTTTTTGCAATAATCACAAGCTCGGGACACTTTTGTGCGTTTGTCAAGTTCAAAACCGTCTTGCGTATCCATTGTGTTGTGTGGCGTGTGTGGTGTGTGTGTGTGTAAGTGTAAGTGTTGTGTGGTGGTGATTTTAAAAAAAAAAAAAATAAGGAATCAAAAAGTGGGGTTTAGGGATTAGCAGCTTCACAGAAAGTATCAAAGGTAACTAAATAGCATTCAAATTTGATAAGTGATATGAAAGGCTAGAACAGGTATTGATTGAATATTACCTTGAGTGATGTGGTTTATAAAAGTTTAAAATCCCCTACACTGTTAAAAATGATGTGTAATAATAATAAAAATAACTTTTATATTCTTATAGAGAGAGTCCTTTGACTTTGAAAAGGAATTTTTTTTTTTTATTTTTTTTTTTTCGGTTGTTGCTTTTGGTTGTGGTTTTGGGTTGTTCTTGGTTGTTCTTGGTTGTTCTTGGTTTAGAAGGGCGAGAGCTAAAAGAAAGTTAAAAAAAAATTATCAAATTTAAATAAACAGGAGAGAAAAGGACAATACACTCTAAAACACAATGAAATAGTTAAAATAGTCACCCAACAACACATACACAGACCAAGAAGCTTTGAAAATATTTCTACTTGCAAGTGAATGTATAGTTAAATCATTTATTGATAGTCCACCCCAGTTGATCGTACTGCCTATCGTTAATTCTTTGTGTGTACATGTAAGTTGTTGAACCCCAGAAATCTAGAATATTTTTGTGTGCTACCATGTGTATTTTAAAAATAGTACGCACCAAACGTATAAAGGGTGACAAAAGTACTTACAGTAATACAATAGACAAAAGTTAGAAGGGCAAAACTACAAAGGCGTTTGGAACTGGTACATTTAAAAGGCGTTTCTCTCTCTCTATGTATTGTATGTATGTGAATCGTAAATTTGGCCAAGCATTATTTGGTTGGCCAATTATTATTTAGGGTATCTGAAAGCAAGGGACAGGGGGTAGAAACAACAAGAAGATAATATTAAAATGCTACTTCATTTCAAGATTCTAGCCCTTTTTTGAAAAAGAGAGAAAGGAAAAAAAGAACTAAAAAATGGAAAGTTTGTAAATCAAGGAAGATCAAACAAATGCTGAAATTTGCTTAACTCCATTGTGAAACAACTAAGCTCCGGACACACAACTTACTATCTAATTTCACTTTTTGGTTATCTTCGCTAGGATATTTTTCTGTAATGGCCCTTGCAATTCAGTTCTTTATCCTTATTATGTAGCATAATCCCATTCGCAAGATGAGATAATTACAGGGATGCTGCTGCTGCTTCCTTCGTTGTTGAACATCATCTCTAAGCCAAAAAAAAAAGAGGGAAAAAAGAAAAGCAAAGCCAATGTATTTACTAAGCAATCGGTAGCGCAACAAGTTTGTTTAACAAGTCGAGTTTAAGATTCCTCCTTTCGTAGTAGAGGCTATGTTAGTCTTTGACACAAGTAAGGTGGTGTATATATGGACTAATGAAACATTGTATTTCTAAATGGGATTATTGAAGAGGTTTTAATTCCACAAGTTTACCGCTGCTATATTGAGTTCAAGAGAAAGTTAAAATTACAAAGATTGTTGAAATCCTTGAATATCCTCGTAATATTTTTATATCAGAACTCAGTATAGCGTGGTAAATACTATTGATAGCATACTACGAGAGGGTGCAGTGCTTAGAGAATATTAAATACCTACATTAGTTTACAAAATATCATTTAACTGTATATTTAACAATGTATAAAAGGTGAACATCAAAATAAATTTTGATGCTTCCACCAAACTGGTCTCAGTCATAAGACTGGGTATTACAGAACAAGATAAGGTTGGTTATCATGACTAGGTGGGGTATCATGATAGAGTTGTGAGGTATTAAGCTTTGAGTGGGTTATGATAAAGCTTATATTGATATAGTCACATTGGATCTTAATGGTAAGGCGATACCCCTATATGGTATATATATACATATATATGATTTCAGCTACGTATGGTTTATAGTCATTGAATTGGAAAAGAAAGCGACAATATAAGTCCCAAACTCTACAAACAAGCGGTGGTAATTCCCTGACATATCAAGCTTAGCTATGATGTTTGATGAAATTTAGTATTCTATATTTTGATCAAGGTTTAGGTAGACTCATTGATCAATACACTCCAAAAACTAGTATACAGTTCTCCAAATGTAATAAAACTCAATTCCATGAAATGTGGAATAAGGGTGAGATTACCTTTAAAGAAGTCCGTAAATATTCTATCAAAACATTTTCAGGTATGAAAAAACACGCACTGATGCTTAAAACCAAACAATACATGGATATTTTTAATAGGGCAATTCTGCTTAGAAACTAAACAAACAAAGCTGCTTTCAGATTTTCTTTGGCAGAAACAAAAGAGAGTACATGTAGAAATAAATTCTAGTGGAAAGGATTTTTGTAAAGCGGGAGCTTTGCCGCACTATTTATACTTTTATCATTTTCTAGATTTTGTTAGTCTCTCTAAAGGAGATAATGTTGGCAACACACTCTGTTCCGAGTGACAATGTGAAGCAACTCTTGCGATAGAATTGTTGTACCCTCACCTTCCTTTTTTCACATTACATGTAACCTA
>NW_026261872.1:0-8491 GCF_024628925.1 Lodderomyces margitis
GTTCAAACGTGGCTGTATGCAGAATCGAGTTCTAATCGATAGCGAGAACTCTGATATGAGTGATATCAACACAAAAATATAGTGTCACCAGAAAGTACTATCAACATAGTAGCTAGTCGTTATGTTTCTGTGATCTCGGACCATAAGCATAAGTGAATCTGTCCCAATTCTGCTGTGACTCTATATAACAAACATACCAACCCAAAGAGAGTATGTATTGTTATTGGCCATAACAGTAGGGTCTGGATCTTGAAAGAGGTTCAGACACCACCTGGAACTGTTATAGGCTAAGAGTAATCATCAGTAGAGATGCTACTATAATAAGTCGTTACCCATAATAACTCATTATACTCAAATAGTTCTAAACAATACTATATAGATATTTGCCAAAGCTTCTGCACTCTCAACTAGTGATGAAACAACCTCAAATTAGAATTAAAGTCTTTTGATCTTACAGCCAATGGACTCTGATTCTGGATCCGAAGCCTATACTCGGCAAATGATCTAAACGATCCAGGCTGAGTGNTGGCTTGTTGAGATACTTTTGAAGCTTGGCCAGTAACACTGGATGTTTGCTTCAAGATGCTTCTTTTGAGTTGTGAAGTAGATTTATACATTTTTATTGATATTTCCGAAAACTGGGAAGAAAATAGTGAGTTAGTGGAAAAGGAAGGATTTTCTGATATTCTTATATCCTAAAAGCAGAGTGAAAAAAATAAAATAAATGGAAAACTTCTAATCCGATACACAAAAATCAAAAATGGTCAACCACAAAGTGAAAAATTTTAAAGTGAATCATACCATAAAATATTACAAATCCTAAATATACTCCTGAACAAAGCAACCACAATTTTTATATCTACTAGTCCATGCATGTATATGAGGGCGGATTATCATCTGCTTTTTTTTATCACTAACCACAGATCAAATTTTCTCCACAGATTTTATTCACTTGCAGTACGTCCGTTGTTTTCGAATTGGATGACTAATCTGCACTGGTTTTTCTTCTTTTGATTTATGCCTCTCAGGAAGCAATACTAAAATATCCCCTATTTCTTGTTATCCCAGATGAGGGGTATTACATTCGATAAACCACAGTGGAGTAATCTCTCCCATGAGCAAGTAAAAAATGTGGATAAGAGGGGTGCGAGTTTCTAGGGCTGTATGGAAGTTCGGTGGCAGTGACAAAAAAAAATTAAGAATAGTTACCACCACAAATTGTATACAACACTTGTTACAACAGCATGTTGATCGAGTGTTGCAAAAACAAGTCAAACGTATTATTGAAAACCTTCTTATGTTCAGCGCACTGTTTTGTGTTTTAAAAGGGCAAATGGAATAAAGAAATAAGTAAAACAATACCAAACAAACTTGCTTGTGTCACATATTATTGTTTGTATTGTTATCTTAGCCAATTACATTCGTGTTTGGTAGCGTATCTTAAGAGTTCCCCTTGTTTTTCAAAAGCCCTGTTTGCCCGAAAGAATAATTTACACGTGAAAATTGACTACTGGACTATAGCACGACGATAAATAGTTCATACCAGGGTTACACCCCTTGATTGGAATATCCTACACGATCGGTTCTTTTCAATTACAACAAGAATATAACTCAGCTAAAAGTCTCAATTACGAATGCTCCTGTCTGAAATAGTTTCAGATTCCCCATTGTATATTTCACATGGCTTCAATAAAATCTCCTTGGTGGTGGTTCGCTTTTGCATGATTCGGACTTGCACCTCCGTTTTCCCTCTTATTGTCGAACCAACAAGAAAAAAATCTTTTAAAAAAAAACTTTTCATTTTTCGCACTTTAACCTCCGAAAGTTAAACGAGGCAAAATGTGTCTTTTTACCACGACTAAAAAGCTAATTTTTGCTAACCATGGCAAGGCGGCATTGAACATGGGGTACATAATCCGTTTAATAAGAAATCCCTTCGGTAGTGAGACGGTGTATAAAGACAGTTCAATAGCCGTGAATAACACTATTGCCGCTAAGTATTGACTTTCAGACAGTCTCCCCTTCTAAGAGGCGACCTCAAGACCAGGCCAACGTGACCAAGAAAGGAGATTTCCTCTACTCTGGGACTGTATATGCTAAGTTTCACCTACAAGCTTTTAAACCCTACATCTCAAAGTAGGGTTGATGTTGTGAATCCCCGCACTCAGAACTCCCTACATTCCAAAACCTACATTCGTCTGACGTTTTTGTCAATGTTTGAGAATAAGACTACTCTGTAAAGTTGATAAATTCTGCCTCGGTTTATTGTTGCAAATCAACCGCTGGAAATATTTCTTACTTTATCCACCAATCAATCACATGAAACATCGGGCCGCTTTTGTATGAAATACCCTATTGTGCAATCAAGCATTTAGAGATGACTCACGGGTAAATTCAGTTTTGTACAATGCTGACTCGTAGTATTCAACTTTTTGTTCTTCTTTTTTTATCCCATGGAGGGTTGTTGTCCTTAAAGACCAAAAATTATTTTTCTTGCCACCACTGCTTTATTGTGTTTTTGGTTTTGTATCACTTCGGAGTATTTTTCCCGTCAGCTTTGTGGCCCAGTGACTAAGAAGTCCGGTTGCCTTTATAGGCCCCTAGTAGTAGTGATCTGGCTCAAAAGGTATTGTAAAAGTGGTTAGAAAAACAATAAATACGTAAAGCCGGCGGAATAATTACAAACTGCTTGATCAGTTACATCATCGTATTATATGCAGGACGTTTATCTAAGTTGTAATTTCAATTATTTTTTAATTTTTTTAATTTTTGGATTTTGATTTCTAGTATCTTCTCAATATAAAATCAACATCAATTCATCCACATCCACTTTTTCCAGAATTGCTATTTCATCAATTAACAACCCCCCCTTTTCTTATTCAACAATGTCGACCCTTCAGCCAACAAGTGCTCAGGAGGGACCCATCAACCAAATGAGAAGAGCCTCGTCGGTGTTGGGACCAATGAATAAAATATTGGTCGCCAATAGAGGTGAAATCCCCATTAGAATTTTCAGAACTGCTCACGAATTGTCTATGCAGACTGTTGCTATTTACTCGCATGAAGATAGATTGTCAATGCACAGGTTGAAAGCCGATGAATCGTATGCCATTGGAAAGAAGGGGCAATATTCACCTGTTGGAGCTTACTTGCAAATCGATGAAATCATTGACATCGCCAAGCATCACAACGTTAATATGATTCATCCAGGATATGGATTCCTTTCTGAAAACAGTGAATTTGCTAAAAAAGTTGAAGAAAACGGAATCTTGTGGGTGGGTCCAAGTTACAAGACAATTGATGCCGTAGGTGATAAAGTTAGTGCTAGAACTTTAGCTATTGACAATGGCGTTCCTGTGGTTCCAGGTACACCTGGCCCAATTGATAATGTTGCCGATGCAAGAAAGTTTGTTGAGAAATACGGATTCCCTGTTATTATAAAAGCCGCTTTTGGTGGTGGTGGAAGAGGTATGAGAGTCGTTCGTGAGGGTGACGATATTGAAGACGCCTTCAAGAGAGCCACTTCTGAGGCAAAGACTGCATTTGGTAACGGAACTTGTTTTATTGAGAGGTTTTTGGATAAACCGAAACACATTGAAGTTCAATTGTTGGCTGATAACTACGGTAATGTCATACACTTGTTTGAAAGAGACTGTTCAGTCCAAAGACGACACCAAAAAGTTGTTGAAATTGCACCAGCCAAAAACTTGCCCAAAGAAGTCAGGGATGCCATCTTGACCGATGCGGTAAAGTTAGCCAAGAGTGCCAATTATAGAAACGCGGGTACCGCTGAATTCTTGGTTGATGAGCAAAACAGGCACTACTTTATTGAAATTAACCCTAGAATCCAGGTTGAGCACACCATCACAGAAGAAATCACTGGAGTCGATATTGTAGCTGCTCAAATTCAAATTTCTGCTGGCGCTTCATTGCAACAGTTGGGATTATTACAGGATAAGATCACCACTAGAGGTTTCGCCATTCAGTGTAGAATCACTACAGAAGATCCAGCCAAAAACTTCCAGCCAGACACTGGTAAAATTGAGGTGTACAAATCAGCTGGTGGTAATGGTGTGAGGTTAGATGGTGGTAATGGGTTTGCTGGTTCGGTCATATCTCCTCACTATGATTCCATGTTGGTCAAATGTTCATGTTCTGGTTCCACATTTGAAATTGCCCGTAGGAAAATGTTGCGTGCATTGATTGAATTTAGAATAAGAGGGGTCAAGACAAACATCCCGTTCCTTTTGGCCCTTTTGACAAATGAGACTTTCATCAAGGGTGATTGTTGGACAACATTCATTGACGATACCCCGTCATTGTTCCAAATGGTTAGTTCGCAAAACAGAGCCACCAAGTTGTTGTCATACTTGGCTGATCTTTACGTCAATGGATCATCGATTAAAGGACAGATTGGATACCCTAAATTGAATGATGAAGCATTGATTCCAGTGTTGCACGACCCAAAGACTGGAATTCCAATTGATGTTACACATACACCACCTCCACGTGGATGGAGACAAGTGTTGTTGGAAGAAGGACCGGATGCTTTTGCTAAAAAGGTTAGAGAATTTAATGGTACTTTGCTCACCGATACGACTTGGAGAGATGCGCACCAATCTTTGCTAGCAACCAGAGTTAGAACTATTGACTTGTTAAACATTGCTCCAACCACTGCATTTGCTTTGAATGGTGCTTTTTCGCTTGAATGTTGGGGTGGTGCCACTTTTGACGTCTGTATGAGGTTCCTTTATGAAGATCCATGGGATAGATTGAGGAAATTGAGGGCTTTAGTGCCAAACATCCCATTCCAAATGTTATTGCGTGGTGCTAATGGTGTTGCATATTCTTCGTTGCCCGATAACGCAATTGACCAATTTGTCAAAGAGGCCAAGGACAACGGAGTTGATATCTTCCGTGTCTTTGATGCATTGAATGATTTAGAACAGTTGAAAGTTGGTATTGATGCTGTCAAGAAAGCTGGCGGTGTTGTTGAAGCCACTGTTTGTTATTCTGGTGACATGTTGAAGCCAGGAAAGAAGTACAACTTGGAATACTACTTGTCGGTTGTTGATGAGATTGTCAAAATGGGCACTCATTTCTTGGGTATCAAAGATATGGCTGGTACTTTGAAGCCAGCAGCAGCCAGGTTGTTAGTGGGTGAGATTAGAAAACGTTACCCAGAGTTGGCAATCCATGTTCACACACATGATTCAGCTGGTACTGGTGTGGCTTCAATGACTGAGTGTGCAAAGGCTGGTGCTGATGTTGTTGACGCTGCTTCAAACTCGATGTCTGGTTTAACTTCACAACCATCAATCAGTGCCATCTTGGCCTCGTTTGAGGGTTCTATCAACACTGGATTATCCGAATCATTAGTTAGAGAGTTGGACAACTATTGGGCCCAAATGAGATTATTATACTCTTGCTTCGAGGCCGATTTGAAGGGACCTGATCCAGAAGTTTACTCACACGAAATCCCTGGTGGACAATTGACCAATTTGTTATTCCAAGCACAACAATTGGGTTTGGGTGAGAAATGGTTGCAAACAAAGGAAACTTATAAAGTTGCCAACAAGATCCTTGGGGACTTGGTCAAGGTGACTCCAACATCGAAAGTTGTTGGGGACTTGGCTCAATTTATGGTGAGTAACTCCTTAACCGAAGAAGATGTCAACCGTCTTGCTTCCGAATTGGATTTCCCTGATTCGGTACTCGACTTTATGGAAGGGTTGATAGGTAAGCCATATGGTGGATTCCCTGAACCTTTGCGTACCAACATTTTGGGCAATAAGCGCCAAAAATTGGACAAGCGTCCAGGATTGTACTTGCAACCAGTTGATTTTGCTGGTATTAGAAAAGAGTTGACCTCAAGATATGGATCCCAAGTTAATGAAACTGATGTTGCTTCGTACGTTATGTACCCCAAAGTATTTGAAGCTTTTAGAAAACAGGTTGAAAAGTACGGTGATTTGAGTGTGTTGCCAACAAGATTTTTCCTCAAACCGGCAAACATTGGTGAAGAAATTGTTGTTGATATTGAAAAGGGTAAGACCTTGATCATCAAGTTGTTGGCAGTGGGTGAAATTTCAGAAAAGACTGGTACCCGTGAAGTATTTTTCGAATTGAATGGTGAAATGAGATCCGTATCGGTGGAAGATAACACCGTTTCGGTTGAAACCAAAACAAGACCAAAAGCTTCCGCGCCTAATGATGTGGGTGCACCAATGGCTGGTGTTGTTATTGAGGTCAGAACCCACAAGCACCAAGAAGTTAAGAAAGGTGATCCAATTGCCGTGTTGTCGGCCATGAAGATGGAGATGGTGATTAGTGCACCTGTGAGTGGACTTGTCGATGATTTATTGGTGAGAGAAGGCGATTCTGTTGATGCTAATGATTTGATCACTAGCATTTTAAAGGCCTGAGAAAGAAGGGGGTGTATATTTATTATGATTAGTGATATGTAATATAGATAATACTTTGTTTAACGAAATGTGAATTGTAGTAGGTGGGCCCGGATGCACACACACAGACACACACTTATCGCATGGGTCTTTTTCTACTACTCAGGCTCGACCCATCATATAGCCCCAACTCACGTCTCCTTTTATTCACTTGTTCTTCAACACTATGCCTCTTTTCCTGTTTCGCCATCACTTCCTTTTCTAATCGCTTGTTCAAAACCATATTTTCCAGTTCATAATTCATTAATTTGCGCAGCAACAATTCAAGCTCAGCATCATCATTCTTGTCCATTGCTTGAAAGCTTATCGTGTCTTGGCTCTCAAAGCCATCACCTTCGTCCTCTTCGTCATCCGCATCCTCTTGTGGATGCCACTCTGTATTATTAAGCATCTCATGAGTGAAGCTCGCTTGTGAGATTATATCGCTCCATTTATTCATCATAATCAAGGCATTAGTGGTTCCATTGTTGAATTCCGACATGTTTGACTTGACGGAGTCTATTGCCGAAGCAAAAGATGTGAGTCTCGTGTGAATTAATCGTAGTTGTTTGAGTTCTTTGCTTAGAGCTACCTCTCGTGGTGTAAGTGGATCATTGGTTGGTCGAAATTGGTTTTGATTCGTTGTGTTGGTATATACTTGGCTCGTTGAGGAGCTTGATATTGGTATATTGCTCGACATTTGTAAAGCTGTAAGGGCTGAATGTATCTGTTTGGTTAAGGTTTTTCGCGTCGTTTGTTTTGATCTTATGTTTTGATCTGTGAGTGAGGCTTGTCGCTACCAATTGGTGTCAAATTGGATGAAGACTGTAAAGACAAATTACAGTAGGGCGTATATACCGATTTCAGTGAAAGATGTAATAATTACTTGCTACGTGTTTTATATATTAAGCATGTTGTGACTTTCTTCTCTGGTTAGTAAAATTTCTAACAGCGAAATCGTTTATCAGGAGTAATTTGTAGTAATTTGAAGCAAAAAATAGCAAAAGTTACATTAAAAAGGAAGTAGTTTTGCATATACCAAATCCTATTGTACTGTTGTTTCCCAATAGCAATAGGCAGGAGATTTAAAAGAACTAGAGGATAATGGGTCAAAATGCAATGCTTTGTCAACTTCAGTTTTGTTTCCAAGTCATGGTTAATGGTAAAGTCGTGCGCGCACACAAAGTCATATTATGAAAAACCGAAAGCGTCTTGGAATCGTGTTTAGCTGGTTAGATTACCCAACTCAGAATCAATCGCAAAAGAACACCAAACCATAATAATGTCCGATATAGCCACGTCTAACAAACAACAAGCACAATCTGCTACCGAAAGTCGACTGCTTTCGAAAGAACAAGAACAACAAGAATACACAGATTTAATCAACTCACTCCCAACGCGATGGGAAATTGAACTAGAGTTTGTTCAATCATTAAGCAATATCCCTTATTTAAGCTACCTAGCTCAGAACAATTACCTCCAAGACCCATGTTTTGTCAATTATTTAAAGTACTTGCAGTATTGGGCTGAGCCACAATATCTGCGATATCTAGTTTACCCCAACTGCTTGCACATTTTATCATTATTGCAACTGGAACAATTTCGACGTGATATTGTTAATCCGGATATTATGAATGTATTGATGAATGATATGGTGAAGAGGTGGCAGGATAATGGAGATGGCGATTTGAATATCAAGGATGGCACTACCAATGGGGAAAATGAAGAAGGTAAGAACAAGAATGAGAGTGAGAAGGAAAAAAGGAAGAGGGACATCAACAGGAGGAATGGTTCAGAAGGGGTTGTTGAGACTATAGACGAGGAGCAGGAGGATACTGAGCCGAATGGCGGGGAGATGAAAGATGAAGATGGCGATGTCAAGATTTCAGAATAGAATTGATACTCCGTGAAGTGGCTGCTTTTGGGCTTGGTTGTATATCTCACCTCGTTGTTGCTGATCCGTCGCCAAAAGTATCTCAACAAGTCACTCAGCCTGGATCGTTTAGATCATTTGCCGAGTATAGGCTTCGGATCCAGAATCAGAGTCC
>NW_026261873.1:0-8885 GCF_024628925.1 Lodderomyces margitis
ATTATAGAAAGGATAAATAAGTAGGGCATAAGCCGATCCTAGCTAGAAATAGTATATAAAAAGGTATGTGAATTGAAACATCTTAGTAACATATGTAAAAACCAATAGGGTTAACAGTAGTATCGGTGAGAGAATCTGTTATTGTATACAAGTAATACTTTGAAGTATGAATATAGTAGTATCTACTACTAATACATAAACTATAATATAAAGTTAAAAGTACTGTAAAGGAAAGAGTAAAAGTATTAATTTATATATTAAAATAAAATAATATATATAAGAGATATAATGAAATATATTAATAAAGAGCAACTATAGTATAGTGTACCTCTTGTATAATGGGTCAGTGAGTTATTTTTATAAGCGAAATAATAATTATATATAATAAGAAATAGTTTATAGGAATAGACCCGAAAGCACATGATCTATATATGTATAGATATATATTTCTAAAGAGATATATGATCAAATAGGTAGATGTAGCAATATCTTCTAAAGATATGTGTATAGTAGTGAAAGGCAAAACTGATGTGCAGATAGCTGGTTATCTACGAAATATATGTTAGTATAGCCCTTATAATAGCGTACACCCTGGTAAAGCACTTAATACCATATTGGAATAAATTTATTTACTATATGTATTAAACCTCTGAACAGGTGTGATATGACATATAAGGAGTCAGACTTATTGCGATAAGGTAATAGGTCGAATAGGGAATAACCTAGACTATTAAATGAAGGTCCCAAATCCTCATTAAGTGAATACAATCCTATGGGTAGATTTATACCCCTTTATATCTCATAAAGAGATTATTTTGATCAGACAATTAGTCAGTGGGTTTGATAATAATCACCTGTTAAAGAACATGTAAAAATGCACTAATAGAATTTATATTTTATTAAGATATATAAATCAAAAGATAGGAACAAATATACGGGTCTAAATGTAGGAACCGAATAATAGATATAATATTTAAAATATTATATAGTAGTAGATTATATAGTGATAAGAACTATAAAGACAATGCTGACTTGAGTAACGATAGGTAATTAAGGATTACCCCTACAAAACACAAGGTTTAACTATAAATTAACGGTATCTAAGTATATATATGAAGATATATATATGATGATTGATAGTACAGGAAAATGTAGTAACCGTACCGCAGTCCGACCCAGGTGTGTATATGATTAAAATATTAATCATAATATAATTTTATTAAATAAATAAAATAATATTGAGTAGGAATGGGTGAAGTATCATAAATGAACTCGGCAAATAAGGCAAGGCCTGAATAGTACGACTGTTTACCAAAAACACAGCTTACTGCAAATAGGAAACTATCGGTATAGTAAGTGATATCTGTCCGGTGTAAGTTAGATAAATAAATAATTGACTTATAAACGACGGTCTTATCATGAGGATCTGAAAGTAGCAAAATTCATTGGCATATAATTGGTGTCCCGCATGAATGATTATACGATACTATAGCTGTATCTATGGTATACCCAGTGAAATAGTAATCGCAGTGAAGATACTGTGTAGTCATAGATTGACAAAAAGACCCTATGCAGCTTTACTATATTCTTATACTGTTATATCTATAAATATTTAAATTAAATATTTATATGTTTATTTCTTTATATATATAACTAACCTTTATTAAGGTACCATATAAGATGGTTAGTTTCGATGGGGCGTCGGCATCACAAAATATAACTGATGTGTCTAAATGATATTTTATATTCCCTTATATTTTATTACTCCTTAGTTTTAAATTATAAGGTTATTATCTTTTTAAGATTATAATAGAATAAATAAGTACAGATACACTAGTAGGCAACTAGTATAAATTAATATAATATTATTATATTATATAATCCCTCATCTTTGATGAGATATCATATATGTAATATATATATAATTAATTTTATAAGTTGTCCCAATATATCCTCATTCTGAGGTTATATAATCTATAAATTAGATTATATAGTGTAAAATATATTTAAAAACAAGGTTAAATACAAAAATATCTTATATAAGACAATTTGTAGCGAAATCATATTAATATATCTATATATATTTATATGTAAACGTTCAACGACTAGAAGATGAAAAAATATAATTCTTCCATGAAAGCCTTGCATCCTTAAATAAGGATGATGACATAGTCTAATCTATATAGTGATATATAGATATATATATTAAATAATATATATGTTAATATAAATGAACAGGGTAATATCGCTAGAGAGTTGATATCGTCAGCGATGTTTGCCACCTCGATGTCGTCTAGACTTATCCTATTGGTCGTAGAAGCTAATAAGGGTACGACTGTTCGTCGTTTAAAAAGTTACTTGAGATGGGTTAATTACGACGTGAGTCAGTAATGATTTTATCATCTATGACGTTAATAGTAATATGTAATTATATGTGTACGAAAGGATTATATAATATAGTTCAATGGTGAAGAGCATTTGATTCTAAGCTAAAACTATAAAGGATAAATATTGATAGCTTATAAAATATTAAGCCTTACATATTCACTATATAAACATTAAAGATAATAATGTAATAGTAATATATCTATGCTTTATTATTATAATAAAGAGGATATAATAAACTAATAAATTTAATCATTTATAATAACAAATCATGTCAAAATATTTTATATATAAATATTATATATATTTATAAATCTTATAATTTAATATATAAAAATATAATTTAATATATAAATTATGATAAGTTAGGGATTATAGATTAATTGGTAAATCTTACGCTTTGCATGCGTATGTTATCGGTTCAATTCCGATTGATTCCAGATATATGTGATATAAAATTAATTAAAATTATGATTTGATTAGACGTGCCAACACCTTGAGCAATCAGATTCCAAGACTCCGCTACACCAAATAGTGAGGGTATTCATGAATTATATGACCATATTATGTATTACCTTACATTAATATTAGGTTTAGTTTCATATTTATTATATGTTATTATTAAAGATTTTAAAAATAATAAATTTGCATATAAATACATTAGACATGGACAAACAATTGAAATTGTATGAACTTTATTCCCTGCTGTTATACTATTATTAATTGCTTTCCCTAGTTTTATTTTATTATATTTATGTGATGAAGTATTAACTCCAGCTATGACTATTAAAGTTATAGGTTTACAATGATATTGAAAATACGAATATTCAGACTTTGTTAGTGAAACAGGAGAATCAATTGAATTTGAGTCATATATTATTCCTGACGATTTATTAGAAGAAGGACAACTTAGATTATTAGATACTGATACTTCTATTGTTGTACCTGTTGATACACACATTAGATTTGTTGTTACAGCTAACGATGTTATTCACTGTTTTACAATACCTTCATTAGGTATTAAAATTGATGCTACACCTGGTCGTTTAAACCAAGTAAGTGCATTAATACAACGTACCGGTGTATATTACGGTCAGTGTAGTGAATTGTGTGGTATCAATCATAGCCTTATGCCTATCAAGCTAGAATGTGTTTCAATTAGTGATTTCATTGAATGATTATCAGAAGCTGCAGAATAATATAAATATATATTCTTTTATATAAATATTTATATTATTATTAATATATAGGAGAATATATATTATATAAATAATATATTATATATATAACATATATAAAATTAAGTTTTATATGATAATCTTTTATACTCTTTTGAATATTATATTTATATTATAAATATGCCTATACGTAAAAGTAATACTTACTTATCTTTAGTAAATAGCTATCTTATTGATAGCCCACAACCTAGTTCAATTAACTATTGATGAAATGTTGGTTCATTATTAGGATTATGTTTAGTTATCCAAATTGCTAGTGGTATTTTCTTAGCAATGCATTATTCTTCAAATATTGAATTAGCTTTTAATTCAGTTGAGCATATTATGCGTGATGTTAATGCTGGTTGATTAATTCGTTATATCCATGCTAATGGTGCTAGTTTCTTCTTTATTTGTATGTATTTACATATTGGTAAAGCTTTATACTATGGTAGTTATAAACGTCCTAGAGTTATGTTATGAGTTATAGGAGTTATTATCTTTGTATTAACTATGGCAACTGCATTTATGGGATATTGTTTAGTTTATGGACAAATGTCCCATTGAGGTATATTCATTGCCTCAAATATATTTATATTTTATATTACATATATAATTAAAGTAAAATATCCTATTAATATTAATATTACTAAAAGAAATAAAGTTAATAACTTTAAAAGTCCTTTAAATATTGATATAATTAGTATTATTTATGGTTCTTTATTAGGTGATGCTTATGCTGAAAAACGTTCAGAAGGCAAAGCTACAAGAATAGTTTTTTATCAAGAATCTAGTCATGATGATTATTTATTATATTTACATAGTTTAATAGCTAATTTAGGTTATTGTAATACTACTATACCTAAAATAACTACTAGATTAGTAAAAAATGGTAAAATAAGAAAAGTTATTAGTTTTAGTACTTGATCTTATGATTTATTTAATAGTATTCATGATAAATGATATATTCCTAACCCTATTAAAGGAAGAAGTAATTTTATTAAAATTATACCTAAAGATTTAGAATTAAATCTAACACCTTTAGCTCTTGCTATCTGAATTATGGATGATGGATCTAAAGTAGGTAAAGGTTTAAAATTAAGTACTAATAGTTTTACTCATGATGAACTATTATTTTTAATTAGTATACTTAAGAATAAATATAACCTTACTTGTTCTATACAATCTGCAGGTACTAATAATCAACAACATATATATATATGAGTTGAATCTATGGCTAATTTAGTTAATATAGTAAAACCTTATATTATACCAAGTATGAAATATAAATTTGGTAATTATATGTAATATTAATTATATATGTATCATATATATATGATTTCTTATCAATAATGAGGGATTATATAATATAAAATATAAATATATAGTATATATAAATAAATAAATAAATATAATTTTTAACAAGAAATTTATTTTAAATATATATGCAACATAATTGAAAATTGGTCAAAATTATATGTTAAGTAACAAGACCATGGGTAAGTTAAATTATCCCTACAGAGTGGTTCAATTATGGGTATCTGTAATGATGCTTAATGTGCACTCGGATATAATAAACTATATAACTATATAGTTTCACAAGGCTTATTTATATAATAAAAATTAATAATTTTATTATAAATATTTTACTTTATTACTTTCATTTATATTATTTATAATATTAATAAAAAATAAAGTATTATATATGAAATTAAATAAGTACATGGTATAATTTATTTTAACAAATATAATATATTGGGTTTAACTCATATAAATTATATTTTTATATTGGCTACTGTTATTACTAACTTATTATCTGCTATTCCTTTCATCGGTAAAGATATTGTTCCGTTAACAATATCTTTACTTTAATCTGTATTATAAGCATATTATATATATTTATTTAGAAATATATATTTATATAAAATATTTTATAATATACCTTTGAGCGGCAATATATAGTGATATATATTTGTAAATAGGGTAAATTGCTGGGACATCTATATATTTTATATATTATTATGTAAAGACAATCAGCAGCGAATTCTATTTTATATGTTAAAGAAATAGATACGTTCAACGACTAGTTGGTGATTAATATAAAAATAATCCAACCAAGATAACCCTACATCTTATTATATATATAATAATATTAATAAGATGATGATATAGTCTATATAACTAGGAGACTAGTTAATCATATATTTAAACAATGTATGGATAATATTTATAATCATTTGAGGAGGATTCAGTGTAAGTAATCCTACAATTCAAAGATTCTTTGCTCTTCATTTCTTATTACCTTTCATTTTAGCTGCTTTAGTATGTATGCATTTAATGGCATTACATGTTAATGGATCATCTAACCCATTAGGTATTACTGGTAATGTTGATAGATTACCTATGCATCCTTACTTTATCTTTAAAGATTTAGTTACTGTATTTGTTTTCTTATTAATATTTAGTTTATTTGTATTCTATTCACCAAATACATTAGGTCACCCTGATAACTATATACCTGGTAACCCATTAGTTACTCCTCCATCTATTGTTCCTGAGTGATATTTATTACCTTTCTATGCTATCTTACGTAGTATTCCTGATAAATTAGGTGGTGTTATAGCTATGTTTGGAGCTATTTTAATCTTACTTACTTTACCTTATACTGATAGATCATTTATCCGTGGTAATAGTTTCAAAGTATTATCTAAATTCATGTTCTTCTTATTCTTATTTAACTTTATCTTATTAGGTAACTTAGGTCAACTACATGTTGAAGTTCCTTATATTGAATTAGGACAATATGCTACTGCATTCTATTTTGCTTACTACTTATTAATTGTTCCAGCTATTTCTTCAGCTGAAAACATATTATACTATATCGGTACAAAGAAATAATTATTCCTTTTATATATATATTATATCCTTTATATATAGGAGAGTTTAATAAATAAAATAAGTATATTATAATAATTTAATTGAATTGTTGACTAATCGGCAAGTCCCCTAGATTTGGGCTAGGTCATACACGTTCGAATCGTGTCAGTTCAATATATATATTAATAGTACTACTAGCTTAATGGTAAAGCCTTTTAATGTCACTAAAAGAGATGTCAGTTCGAGCCTGATGTAGTACGTTGGTCAATTTTACTTATTGGTACAGTTAGGCTATTTGCTATATAGTCCCTTTATAGGATCAGTGTTCGATTCACTGATTGGCCGTTATATTAATAAATAAATAATTAATTATTTATAAATATTATATATTATTTGACACATAGTATAATGGTAATACATATTACTACGGATAATAATATAAGGGTTCGATTCCCTTTGTGTCTTATGCTATTTTCTATAGTTATTATTTTACTTATTTATATCGCTTTTAACCATGCTAATATCTATCATATTAATAGATTAGCATCTTTAGGATTACTATATGTCCTTTATCTTGCTTATAATAGTCTTGATTTAAGATATAGTTTATTTACTATTTATAATGATTGATTTAAACTTAATGATACTAATATTCCTTTAGTTTATCTTCAAATTATTTTAGTTTTATTATTATTAATTTATACTACTGTTAAACAACGTTATGATATTTCATCAATATGAATATATTTATTAATTATTATTAATTTAATTGGTTTAATTTTATTCCCTATGGTAAATGATTTATTATTATTATATATTATAATTGAATTACAAAGTTACTCTTTATATATTATAACTGGAGTTCATCATAAATCTTATAATGCTACTAGAGGTAGTATGTTATATTTTGTAACTGGAGGTATTGCTTCTATTGGTATTTTATTATCTTCATATTTTGTATATAATACTGTAGGTAGTTGTAATATTACTGATATTACTAATTATTATGCTATACATAATGCTAGTAGTTTATTTGATAGTTTAGATATTTTAGTTTTAGCTTTAATATTTAAAATGGGATTAGCTCCTTTACATTCATGAAGTATTGCTGTATATAATTATGCACCTACTTATATTACTGGATATATCTCTATAGTTGCTAAAGTATCTATATTATCATGAATATATACTAATTCTAATTTAATACATTCTGATTTATTAATTATTGTATTCTATTTATCTATTATAATAGCTGCATATAAACCATTATTCCAAGTTAATTTTAAAACTATATTAGCATATAGTGGTATATTAAATTTTGGTTATTTATTATTACCTGTATGTTTACAAGATCCATCATATTATATTTATATTATACAATATGTAGTTACACATATATTAATATTCTTATGTTTATTAGCTAGTAATCAATTTATTACTAAACCTAATAGTCAATGATCACCTATTGTTAATGTTAACCAATTAGTTATACCTAATAAATTATTATCTATTTGTTTAATATTATGTTTCTTTTCATTAATTGGTATTCCTCCACTACCTGGTTTCTATGGTAAATTCTATGTTATACAAAGTTTAATTAAATATAACTTTACTGTTGAAGCTATTTCTATAGTTATATTTAGTGTTATTGCTACATATTATTATGCTTATGTTATAAAACAATTAGCTACTAATTTAATGATTCCATATAGTCAACCTATTAATAAATCTATTGCTTTAGTTATTAGTATATTATTAGTATTCTTTATTACATATTTTGTTTATATATTTAACTTATTAGATGTGATTAGTATTATATTATCATAATGTTTACTGCTTATCTTATTTTATGTCCTATTGTTGCTCTTGTTTTAGTTGGTTTAAACTGATTATTAGCTACTAGTAACTCTTATATTGAAAAAGATGGTCCTTTTGAATGTGGTTTTACTTCTTTCCAACAATCTAGATCTGCTTTTAGTGTTGCTTTCATTCTTGTTGCTATCTTATTCTTACCTTTTGATTTAGAAATCTCTTCTATCTTACCTTATGTTATTAGTCCTTATACTAATGGTCTTTATGGTTTAGTTATACTTGTTATCTTCTTAATCTTATTAATTGTTGCTTTTGTTGTTGAAATTCAATTAAAAGCTTTACAATTAAATCGTAAATATACTAATGATTTACCTCATACTGAATTATACGATATTAATATTAAAGATTAATCTTTATATTCTTATTATATATAACTTATATATTTATTCTTTTATATATTTTAAATATAACTTATTATAGTTTTGTATATATATATAATATACATTATATATACTATGTATAAATAATAGTTTTTATTGTATATATTCTTATATATTAGTAATAATAGATAATATACTATATATATATATTAAA
>NW_026261874.1:0-36569 GCF_024628925.1 Lodderomyces margitis
ATTAGTTGAGTTTTGCTTAGTGTTTGGTTTACTTATATATATATATATATATATATATATATAGGTAGCATAGCTAGTGAGTAATTGTTTATTTTTTTTAAATTTCGGAGTTTTTGAAGTTTAAAGCTCAGAGAATTGTTTCTAATGAAGTTGAAGTGGTTTGCCAAGCAAATCGTTGTGTTNGTAACATTGGTTTAGTGTCCAAAACAATATCACCTTGTATTAGTTATAGTTTTAGTATGTGAGATGGAGTAGTCTGTTGCTTTGTGGAGTACTTGTAAGACGGTTTAATTCGTTAGCAAAGAGAAAATACCGAAGTTATAGAACTTTAAAACAAAATATAAAGCAACCAGTTAGGATATACACGCACTTTGACTCTAAATCTAAATCTAGTTCTATTCTTTGTCTATTCCGCTACGTCTTTGCACCCTCTAGCATGCTTAACTGATGTACCCCTTCGCTGTTTTCTTTTCCGTCTTCGATACTCCAACCAAAGACCAATGCATCGTGCAAAGGTTAACGGTTCCGCAGTAGAGTCACGTCCAAATGCCCTTTTAACATACCTAGCTTCAACAAACGTGTCCTCGATATCTATCTTCCAAACTGATTTGTTATACCGGAACTGGTACGTATCAAAGAAGCTTTTGTCAACCTTGACTTGAATGTGGCAGTCATTCTTTCTGAATGGCACCAACCCTGCAACATTCTCTAGGTCCAACTTTCCAAAGCTTAGATCGAGCTCCAAAAGTAGGGGCATCTCTCGAAGTAATTTTCCAAGGGCATTAAATGTAGTGTGGGATTCAAAATAATGCAAAGTAAATATCTGAACCTTATTTACAACGAGCAAATCAGTGATCCATTCAATAGGAAAATCAGTTGGATGTTTTGTGCTTTCTTCGCCTCCTGCTCTGTTTTCAACCAAATTCAAGTGTATCCTCACCTCTTTAGGTTGTAAAAGGTTAAGCATATATGAAACATTGTTTTTCATTTCAATAAATTCATCAACAGACATGGTTATCTCCAAGTTTTCAATACACTGCTCCCAATCTTGGCAGCAGCTAAGTATTGCCCATTGATTCAATAGTTCATTGTCGTTAAACCAAGAGTTGGAAAACTTTATTAATTCGGGAGCCACATGAAACCTTGAAGGGTGGAAAACACTCAATTTTTTTATATTCTCATACTCATTCCACACAAAATAAGGAATACAAAGATCAACAACTCGTAGATCACACCCTGTCCAAATTTGAAGACAGCTCAGTAAAGGATAGTATTCACAAATCAAATGCCTCACTGTTTCAAAGTCAAATATTATATACTTCTTGTAATATTTGGCTTCAATAGGTTGTCCAGCTATGATAAAGATCTTGTAGGCAAATTTTTCAAATACTTTTTGAAGAGCAGCGTCTACTTCTTCAAAACAATTTCCATATTTGGTGCATATCTTACCTGATATGGTGGTGTATGCTTTCGGACGTTCTTTGGTAAGCATTATACCACATCCACTATCCCCTAAAATTCTAAACAGTTCCACCTGGGGCAACAAATTCAACCAAGGAATGATGATCTCATTCGGCAAGTCTAGAAGATAATCCTCTATTGGGAGGACTCTGACGAGTAGTTCAATAGGCAAGTCGGAAAGCTGCATGATGTATACGGAAAACGTGAACCAAAACATTTTTAGAACACGTTCCAGAGGCTGTGGTTTTATATAGGCAGAGTGAGTGGCCAGTTTAAGGAAACACCAAAGGTTGTGATACAAAGTTGCAAAAGTGGTCCTATTGTTTGACACCGAGAAAAAATCAGCATCCAAATGGGTCCTATATAAAAATCAGAGGTCAAGCTTTTCATTTTCACCGTAGTAACTGATGGCAGTTTGCTCTTTGTACCGAATGTCATCTCCCTTTAACCCATTGGTACAATACGCTTCTACTGTTTCGAGATGCACTTGTTCAATTTTCTATATTGACGTGAGCAGTTCATGGTACGCTGAAACTACTCGAGATACTAGGATGTTAAAGTTTCCAACGTGAAATAGGATATGAAAGGGGTTATACAAAGTTGAAAAAAAGAAGATGTTGATGTATGTAGTCCAAGGCTCTTTAACTTCGTGGCCAAAGCACACGACTTGTTTATGGAGTTGCAAAACAAAGTAGATGCAACCAACGAAGTTACTGTTCTGTCTATGGAACGAAAATATTTGTTGTTTTTTCAAGATGTATGCAATTGTTCCTCAACAACTGTATGTATTTGAGCAACTGGAACGTACATGGCTGGAAGCAAGCAATACTTTTTCTTTACCGTTCTACTTTGTATCCTCGTTGTGTTTAGAGCACTACCCACATACTTTTTATGAGATTCGATTTTGTGAGAAAAATTAAGAGACACACAATGTCAGAGAGACAGGCAGGGAGGGCCCTTTGGTATTTTGAATGTCTTTTGTTGAATTTTTGGTTTTCTCGTTTTATGTCTGACTACACAAACTCTTATCTCTGCTAAACTGTGGTCATAGTTTGCAATGCATGTATGATGGTGTCGCGATAGCCACTAATGTGACATAGAACTAAATTTGTCTTTCTCTCTTTTTTTGCCTTTTGTTGTCACACGATGTCAAGACAAAGGATGGAAAAGGCCAATTTCAAATGCGATGTGATGTTTTGCTTTCGTGACTCTTTTAGCACTTTCAATGAGAATCGACACTACTAACAATATTCAATTTCTAGTTCATCGTAACAGTCTAGTTAGTAATTGAGTGAAATTATTTAGCGATAAATCTTAGACTAAAGGTTGCAAAAAAAAAAATAAAAAACCAAAGCACTTTGCTGTTACTAAAAGTTAGGGGCAGACTGTAATAAAATATGACGTAACCTCTCTTTTTATTCTTATAATTGGACAGAGCTTCCTTCTCTAGTGCTTTATGTCACACAAGTATGGTTTTAAATTGACGTCTATCTATCTTTGTATTGTTTTGTGGTTTGTCCAAGTTACAAGTTACAAAATCAATTAAGCTTGCTACAAATTTCAGACAGCAAAAGGAGTGATGATGACAGCTGAGGAAAACCAAACGACCGAAACAAAACATACACCATTTGTTGAAGCCTGTTTGCTATACTACAAGATGTGCGTTGTAAAATTACAAAATGTTAAGAAAAGCAATAAGTGGGAACAAAGTGTGGTTATCTTTGTATTGTACAAAGTTAAAGTTGTTACCGCTTTAGGTTATTCAGTAGACGAGAATAAAGTGCCACACATTGTGCAAAATTTTACTGCATCTTGATTTGCCATTATTTTAAGGCAGGAAAAGAATGTTCTAACAATGTAGTCACTGAAGGGTTAATAGGTTAAAGTAGGCCTATTGATTATTGTAATGTACTCCCGTTTGCTGTCATGCGTTGTTTGCTGTATATAATTGTTGTCGTGTGGTCTCTATTGTTTTAATTTTTGCTATAAAGAGGAGCTACCAAATGTTTTTTATAATAAAAAATAGCAAATGATTTTTTTAAATTTAAATTTTTGCCCCTTCCACAATCAGTTTCACATTTTTTTTTAAATTCTTTTACAAAGTTTCAACACATTCTTTTTCTTTACCAAAAGTCATACATCAAGTTTAATAACAACATTGACTAAGTTAAACCATTTTCAAACAATGTCATCAGTTCCTCAATACACTTCTCAAAACCAATCTTCGAACAACCCAATTGAAGAAGGGGGTCCAGTTCCTGATTTTGACGAATCAAGATGGGCTCATTCAAGTGTTTCATCATCTGGACAACAACCTTCCCACACTTCCCAACAACAACAACAACAACACGAATCAGCAATTCCATCTGGTAGTAAAATTCCTCCTCCAATTGGTGAATCAAGCTCCCACTATTCTAGTGGACCAACACCTTCGAAAAACGAATTGCACCAAGATGCCACCACTCACTCCACTTCGTCTCATGCTGGTTCTGGTGCAGGATTGGGTTCAAAGAACGCTACTTCGTCATCCACCTCCTCCTCATCTTCTTACCCAAGTGCTGCAACATCCGCATTGAGATCAGATGCTGATCCCAACCATCCAATTCATGAAGCAGAAGATTTCTTGACTGAATTGTTAACTTGGAAGAATCCAGTTTACACTGGTAAAATCTTGGGTTTGACCCTTGGTGGGTTAATTCTCTTCAAAACAATTGACTTGGTTCGTATCTTTTTCAAGATTTCTTACATTACATTGTTATTTTCTGCTGGCGCTGAATATATTGGTAAAGTGTTTACTGGCCAAGGTTTTGTCAGCAATTTCTACAAGAATTATTCTACCTCATTTGCTAAACCTGTCAACAAGCATCTTTTGCCATTAATTGGTGAATTGAACGTAGCAATTGAACATCACTTGAATTATATTGTTTATTCAAGAAATGTTGAAACTACTTTGAAATTTGCTGGTATTTCATACATCTTTTACCAATTAACCTCAGTTGTTTCATTGTTTGCCTTGACCATTATTTCAGTTATTTTGTTGTTTGCCGTCCCACCAGCTTATCTTGCCAATAAAAAACAAGTTGATGCTTTTGTTGGTGAATATACTGCTTGTTTCAAACAACAAGTGAGCAAACTTGTCGATCAAATTCATGAAGCATTGAGACAAACTCCAGTTGGTCCATATTTGCAAAAGTTTGCCCCAAGAAGAACAGCTGGTTCAACTGTTGGTGATTCAAAGGCAACTTCCTATGGAACTGCTGCCGATTCTCATGGTGTTAATGTTAATGTGCCTGTTGGATCTAGTACATCTTCAGCTGCTACTGGTGAAGCTAACTTGAGAGAAAGAAACATACAAAATACTGTCAAGAGTGAATACTATTAGGTTCCTACTTCTGATCATTGTTGTTGAATACTTGATAGTTTAGGGAAAAGGTGAGAGAGAGAAAGAAAGAGATGGGGGCATTTGCTTTTGAGAACTGACTCGCGTGAATGTATCAATTTTCGCTTTGTTTTATGTCTTAACTTCTGTCCCTTCTTCGAAATTCTTTAGCCCAATCATCGTTTATCCTTTTTTTATTATTATATATATACGTAACATCTGACACATTCACAGTTGTAGCTCAGCCTATATTATTTATTTTTTTCCAGAAGTATGTTCCAGAATAAATATTGAATTACCATTTACCTTTCCAAGTTTATTCACAGTCATCAGGATTGGGCAACCTTTTAAAACAAGCAACCCACTTGGATCCTTTATTCCTTTCCACCTTTTGTCCTTCTTCTGTTGAATTATACATGATCTCAACACATTTATCCTGTTGTTCCCATTCTTTACTCAAACGTTCAAATAATGGGTGTTGCTCCAAATGTTTAACCATCCAATGATGTAAATCCTCAACATCAGTAATTGTATAAATGACGCCGTCTTCTTTCAAAACATAAGCATACTCACTCAACAACGTATGAGTTATGATTCTAGCCTTGTGTTTACGTTGTTTGAAATGAGGATCAGGAAAACAGAAAAACATCTTTGACAATTGCGACTTGGCAAAGAAATTAGGCAAGAATTTCATAGCATTGCCTCGTATGACCCCAATATTATCGTATTTGTAAACTGGATCTGACTCATGCAACTTGCGCAATGCAAGAATTCGATCTTCAACGTATTGAGTCACTTGTACTCGTATTTCCATACCTAGAATCAACGAGTCGGGGAATTGGGGGCCCAAATCAATCATTAACCCACCAAAGCCACATCCAATATCGGCAATTTCCACTTTGCGGCTATTACTATTACTATTCTGACCAAGCGATGCACTGGGGTATATGGCTGACCAATCCATGGTGGATGGTGAGGTTGGGTAATCTAAGCGATGATCAGAGAATGGGTTTGAATGAGCTCGTTGACGATAAAACCTCTTACGTGGTAATTCTGTCAAATCTGGTGTCAGTTCAGTAGATGTTAATGTATCAGATGGAGATATTGCTGTGGCGGGTGGGGTACTGGCGGGTGGAGTTTCTATACGAACCTGTTTACGAACATTTTCCATTGACTCTCGATATAGTTTACGCTTTGTATCAGCATTTCGATCGTGGTTGTGCTTTGGAGTTGGCTTTTTGGGTGCTTGCTGCTTGGGTGCTTTATGGATCACTTCCTTGCTTGTTTCTGGCATTCTTTGTCACTGGAAGTGGTAAGCCTTGCTATGGAATATCTTGGGAAGCTGCCGTGATGAGCTTATTCTAATTTACGTCGCACTTTTTTTTTATTTTTCTTTCGTTTTGTATTTTACACTGGCACATTTTCTTTTGCAACTTACTACGTTCATTCAGAAAACTTATTTACATATAAATGAAGCAACCTCTTATCTAGTCTATTCTTCCTTACTTGGATCAAGATCTTTAGCTCTTTGTTCCATAGTCAAATAAACCATATGTCCCGGTGTCTCCAAGGTTCTAACCAACCCAACCCCTCCTAACATGGTCAACAATCCCACCAATTGTCCCTGTAATCCTTCCTTATTTGGTAAATCCTTAAATTCATCAATCTGCAACCTATTCATAAACGATTTTTCAATCTTGGCCCCAACAACAATTAATTTCTCATTCATTTTTTTCAACAATTTCACAATTTGTTGTACTTTAGCTGGTTCACATTCAGGTATACTTATGCAGGCAGTAGGTCCAACAAATAAAGGCAATAAGGGATGGTTGGCATTCTTGTTTCTATGAGTCATCCCTACAGCTGCTGGGTCTTGTTCATGGCTCGACTTGAGATACGTTTGATAAAGGGTGTTTTTCAACATGGTCAATCTAGCTCCAATCTTGGTTAAATCTTGTCTAATTTGCTTATTTTCTGCCTTGTTCAAATTATTATGGTGAACAAATAACAAAATCTGGTTGGTATCATTGAGGTGTTTGTAGTTATCTATAAGATAGGTCTTTCTCGAGAATAGCGGCTTTTCGGTGGTTCGTTGTAAGAATTTAGCCTGTTCTTCAGTAGTTGGTATGAATTCATCTGGTGTTGCTACTACTGCATTGTGAACTGATGTTGTCGTGGAAAAAAAATGAACAATTGTCGATGGCCTGAATAGGCTTATTGGTGACCTTCGTATGTTATTTATAGTTGACCTTATAATCATATTGTATCGTTTGATAGACTCTGTTGGTAAGATTCTCTGGAAAATTTTTCTACAATTTTTTTTTTTTCCTTCCTCCTTTCTTTTTTTGGTGGTTACTTTGGTTATAAGAAAGTGTGTGTGTCGGGAAAAAAATGCAATTGTCATGAGATTTATCAAATGAGACAATTGAAGACGGGAAGTGGTGAGCTCTTGTAACTTGGCATCAAACTCAGTGAACTTGGTTCTAACAGGGTGTCGATGAGACAAAAAAAGAATGCGTTCATTCAGGTTAAATGTAAAAGTAGGGACATCCTTTTGCTTTAGTGATGAAAGATTTGACTAGCCTACATTAAAGCCTACTCTAACGAATTACTTGCCCTCAATCGACGTTGTAAAATAGTCGTTTACTTCTAATCAATCCTCGTTCACCTCCCAAATCTGATAGCATACAGGAAGTCTTTCTTCAATGTGGGTGGTGTCTTTGAAAACCTCGAAAACTTCGAAAACTTTGAAAACTGCACCTATCTCATTACTCAAACATTTGAGTAATTTTCTCTTTCTTTTTTTTGATTCATGTATTTGATTTAATAAAAATCTCCCACATATTATCCCCTTTACTCGTCGTCAATTTTCTTCATTAGATAACCAGATGCAGTTAGATCCAAATATGAAAGATCCTGCTTCTGTGGACTTTTTGAAAAAAGTCAAAGCGGGTGAAAAGCGAAGAAACGAATCTGCTCTACAACGTAATCCCAATTTAACCAAATCAGGCACCATTTTAAGAAAAAGAACCTCTTCCAGTGTGAGTGACGCCTCCCATGAGCAAGTAAATGGCGATCCAGCAGCAAAGAAGCACAAGTCTGTTGCAGCAGAGAAGAACGAAGGTGAAAAGCCCGATGACCCCAAATATGATGTTGAACCACCTAAATTTATCGGTTTCCTTGACTTACAACGTGTTGAACATGCAACTAAAAGTTTACAAAAGAATGCAAAGGTAATACTATCCCAAGCTCCCGACCATAATCAACTAAAAGCATTGCTAAACTCAGAAGAAATCAGCAGTGCCACCAGAAGCGACTTGAAACAAAGCGATTTGATGGCTTTAGCATCGAGATTGAAAACAAAGTATAGAATTGGACAAGCACCAATTCTCGACCAAATCATTAATGAAACTCTTATAGTCACGGAAGAAGATAAAGAAGAGTTAAACAATTTGGATAGTAAAGAGGGTGTCAGTCACGATCGACTTGCTATAGCACATGTAGCCGTTAATGACATCTCACCAAATGGAGTTGCGCACACTTTACCGAGCTTACCAGTAATTGATGACATCCACTTGTACGAAAGAGTTTTCACCCACAAGTCCAATGTCAATAACAAAACCTACCTCACTGACCGTACTTTGATAAATAGCCACAATGAACGATTGGAGTTTCTTGGTGATTCAGTGTTGAATAACTTGATTACTTTAATGATTTATGAAAAGTTCCCTGTCAGTTCAGAAGGTATCTTGTCCCAAATCAGGTCCGAATTAATCAATAATAAGGTATTGAGGGATTTTGCTCTTGAATATGGGTTTGATAAGAAATTACGATCAAATGTAGCAAAGGAAGTTTTGCAGTTGGGAGAACAAAAAGCGTATGCTGATATATTTGAAGCATATATTGGTGCATTAAGCTTGGAAAGAGGACTTGATTTAAGTGGAGTGAAGAAATGGTTGGAACAGCTTTATAAGCCACTACTAAATAAAGTGGAGAAAAAGTTTGTTACAGAAGTAGTAGATAAAGAAGCCAAAACGGAGCTATACTCGCTTATTGGAAGAGCTGATGCATTCCCCGAGTATGTTACCGCTGTTGAAGGTGACGGCCTAACAACCAAATTCGTTGTTGAGTGTAGGATGGGAGATGAAGTCTTGGGAACGGGAGAAGATCACAATACCAAGAACGCAAGTCTCCGTGCTGCCATGAAGGCATTGCAGAACACAGCGGCGTTGGAAAAGTATGTGATCGAAAGGCAATCTATCGAACGGCCAATCAGGGAATCCAGAAATGAGCGTATGAAAGAAAAGAAATTGGAGAAGGAGCGCAAACTAAAGGAACAAGAAGAGGCAGTGAAGAAGTCTCATGATGAGGCATCAAAAAGTCCCGACTCGCCAATTCGTACATCTTTATTCCCCCTTCAGGTTCTTGACGATGTTGACGTCGATGTTGATGCTAAAAACAAATTGTATGCTATATTGGGTACTAAAACAGGAACTAAACCTGAATACGTTATTACTGAATCGAAGAACGGCAAACATACTGTGCAGTTGTTAGCGAGGAAAATATTTGTTGCTTCAACCACTGATAAATCTAAGAAAAAGGCAATGGCTCGAGTTGCTGATGCGGTAATGAAGAATCTGGAAGCGTTAAGAGAGTTGTGTAAACGGTTTGACTGAGTTTTTATGTGGAGTACTATTGATGTGATGTCACTCGTAGTCTTGTTAATGAGTTCTATATATACTTTTATCCTAGTGAATAAGAGTGTCTTGATGTGTGTTTGCTTCTCTATGTATGATACTTTGTTGCTTCATTGTAGCAAAACCCTTGGGATACAAAGACTTGTCACTTCTTGACACAATAAAATCGACAACCTTACACGATGGCATTCTCTCTTCACGTGAACTTAAATGGGAGAAGCAGAAACCTAATAGCTCAAGATTCAATGGAAATTGCAAAAAAAACAAAAAAAAAGTCTCAGCTGATTGCACTCACAAGCTCCATCCCAATAACAAGATACTTGTGGTCTAGAAAGGCAAGGCAAACTTGAAGTGGTTGCAAAAAAAATGTATGGTCCCTAGCAGGATCGAACTGCTGATCTTGGCGTTATTAGCACCACGCCTTAACCAACTGGGCCAAGGGACCAATTTCTGAGAAAAATGTTTCTCTATTTTAATACACAATTTGAATGTATCACGTGCTCATTTTAATTCCACACATCTTTCTAGTTTACAGGAACTTTAAGGAAGAGGTTGTAGCTTGCACTTACTTCCGAGAGAATGCAAAAGCGATATCCAAAAGGAAGGCAAAATAAAAGAAGACTTTCTTTAACGACTATATAAATACTACCTTCTCAGCAAAATCAATTCTTTCCCACTCCTTGTAATACCATCTCGGAAAACTTATTCCCCAATTCATGCTTTAATAGATACGCCTTTGTCTCTGTTCCATACCTATAGCCTGTCAATTTCCTATCTGCACCTACTACTCGGTGGCAAGGTATGACAATTGCAATCCGATTGGCACCGCAGCCAGCACCGACCGCGCGTGCAAATTTCTCCAGCAAATCTAAACGTTCAGCTATTTGACCGTATGTCTTTACTTGCCCTACTGGTATGTCGATCAATTCTTGCCATACTCTGCGTTGTAGACGCGTCCCGAAAAGAATCTCAATGGGAATGTCTTGTGGTTCCTTAGGATCCTCGATCAACTGCTTGAACTTTGCAATAGTATTTTCAGCTTTGATCTTGTCAGTTAGTGTGCTTAATGGTTTCAACTGGACGTGACTTTGACTGCGGAAATCCTTGACAAGAAGGTTTTGTAAATCAGTAATATTCTGACCTAATGACGCGTAATAAAGTCTGCCCTCTGTATCAAGCACCAATAACGCATTGACAGGAGTAGCATAAACAGCTGTGTAGTAGAGGTTCTTCATTTGTCTATTATTGGTTTTCATTGTGTGGCGGTGGGAAAGTTAAAGAAAGCTAGGTGAATTAAAAAACTGATTTGTCATGCTTCTCCGCTTTACTATTTAGTATTTTTTTTTTTGGTTTCCACTGTAATTTTCGCAGTCATTATTCTTTGTGACCTCTTGACCTAGTTTCAATCAAATTTTAAGCTGTGAAAATACCAAGTTACCTTTCTTGAATCAAATAAGCAACTAGATATGCTATTCAGGGGACTGTGGGTGGTAAATATGACAATTGGGGAACGAGGATATCCCATCATCTAAGGTCTTTTATATTTTGCGTTTAATCTATTGCAAAATTGTTGGCACAACTACATGCTTGTAGTTATTATCTACAAGACTTTAAAAATCGAACTGACACCATTCTTCGATAACTTGTTCCACGGATACAAAGAAATGCATCGTAGATGTTCAGTAGTGAGAAGACTACTTCTAAAACTTCTCTGTTTTCACTAGAGGAAAATAGCCATCGATAGTAGTACTCTTAATAACGAGCATCCCTCACATTGAAAAGGAAACACAGTACTGGCATCATATCAACCTTCAGGCTCTAGATTTCTTGTCAGCTCTATGTTTTGCTCCTGGTTGAAAATGACGAAAATCCTATTAGTGATCTAAAAGAAGGCTTGTACAAATATAAACTTATACTTTAAGAGGTATCTGTTTCTTTTAATACACGAAAAGTTGTTGGTTGTTGCATTACACTTCTACCCACTCTTTCTATCTGTGGCTCACATTCTCATAGATTAGCCACCTAGAGGTAGCGCCGCAATCTGCGTGAAAAAGTTTTTACACCATTTTTTTTCTTTTTTTTTTATTATTTTTTTCACAGTTTAAAGTCGAATAGGGTAAAGAAGTCATCACCAAAGACCAATATTTCGATTCAACTAAACATACTACTACGTTCAAGATGTCAGTAATTGGAATTACTTTTGGAAACACTACCTCATCAATTGCCGTAGCCACTGATGGCAAAGTTGATGTCATTGCAAACCCCGATGGAGACCGTGCAATTCCATCGGCATTGTCTTATGTTGGATCCGACGAATACCATGGATCCCAAGCTTTGTCAAGGTTGATCAGAAACCCAGAAAACACTATTGTTAACTTTAGGGACTTCATTGGTAAAAAGTTTTCAGAGATCAACGATGAGTTTTCCGTTGGTGCTAAGCCTAAAGATGTTAATGGAGAGGTTGGATACGAAGTTACCATAGACGGAAGACCCCAAACATTGACCATTAATGAGGTGACAAAGAGACATTTCAAGCAATTAAAATCAGCTGCCGAAGACTTTATTGGGAAGGAGGTCGAGAGTGTTGTTTTAACTGTGCCTACAGATTTCAATGAACACCAAAAGGAAGAGCTCACCAAAATCGTTGAAAGTGCTGGTCTTAAAGTTTTGCAATTAATCAATGAGCCATCAGCTGCTTTATTAGATCACTTGTCGCCTGAGGACAAATTAAGCGAAGACAAACTTTATGTTGTTGCTGATTTCGGTGGTACTAGATCTGATGGAGCTGTAATTTCTGTGAGAGGTGGTGTGTTGACCATTCTTGCAACTGCACATGAACATGGGTTAGGTGGTGATAAATTAGACATTGCTTTGTCAGAGTTTTTCGCCAAGGAGTTTGAAAAAAAGACTAAAGTCAACCCTAGAAACAATGCAAGATCAGTTGCTAAATTGAAGGCCGAATCAATTGTCGTTAAAAAGACTTTATCAAATGTGCAAACCTCTACCTGCTCAATAGAATCTTTAGCTGACGGACTTGATTTCCACACAAGTATCAACAGGTTGAGATACGAATTGACCGCTAGAGATGTGTTATCTAAAATGACAGCATTTGTCGAAAAAGTCATCAAGAATGCCGGATTAGAAGCTTTGGATATTGACGAAGTTCTTTTGGTTGGTGGAACTGCACATACTCCTAAATTAGCTTCCAATATCTCCTACCTTTTCCCACAATCTACTAAAGTTATCGCACCATCATTGGATCCAAAAGCATTGAACCCATCAGAATTGATTGCACGTGGAGCTGCATTGCAAGCGTCATTGATTGAATCTTTTGATGAATCAGAGATTACTGAATCTTTGCAACCAATCGTTGTCAACACCCAGCACTTATCCAAACCAATTGGTATCAAAGATTCAGAAGGAAACTTTGTGCCAATCTTGGTTGCTGAGACCGCGTACCCAATTAAAAAATCAATTGAAGTTACCAATGGAGAATCTTCATCTGTTGTAGTCGAATTGTATGAAGGTCAAAGAACTGTTAAAGAAACTGTTATAGAAGCCGAGAAAGATGAAGAAGATTCGGAAGATGAATCCGATGAAGAGCCAGAAATCGAAAGGGAAGTGGTTTACAAAGTTGGCGATTTATTGGCGGAGTTCTCATTGAAGGACTTGAAACCAAATTCAAAGTTGGAAGTTACCGTGAACATTACCCAGAACGGTGCTTTGCACGTTTCTGGTAGAGAGTTGAAACAAGGTGCAGTGGCTGTTAAGGGTGAAGTTTCATCTCAATAGAGAAAATCCTGTGTACAGTATAAGTCATTTATTGCAATGAAGTATTTTAAACTAGAGATAGGTTTAGCGAGGAGATGGGGTTTTGTCTCTCTTTATTTTCCTCTTAATGGGATGATGATTGATTGCTTTTTCCTTGCAAATGTTCTTCTGTTGATATTGTTGATTTTTCTCTTGTGTTTTTTTTTTGTGTTGCGTAATATATACATACTACATATTCTATACGACAACAAAAGTGTCTGTTTTGCCTTTCATATATATCTTCAACATCGACAGAGCTTTACTCATACATGACTATATAGTATGGGCAAAAAGAAACAAGAAATGGCACAAGTATACAATGGTTCTAAGAACGAATTCATATTCGGCGAGCAAGGGGGTAAAGGCAAGAACCTTTCGTCCTTTTTAAAGAATTTGTCATTGACAGGATCCAGCAATAACAACAGCCAAGAATCTATCGAGGAGGCAAATAGCAACATCTACGGGAGTTTATCTTACAAGAAAGGGCGGAATGGATCAAACCCCATGCTAAGCCACGGGTCAGCGTTTGTACCACAACCGTCGATCAACAGAACAGCGTCAATTGGGTCATCTTTTGGAGGGGACCATCAAAGGGATACATCACCTAGATCATTTTCAAGAAGTGAAAAACACGCCAGGACAAAGTACACTGATTTGGATGATGATTGGAATGCAGACTTACAAGACGAAGTTTCAAAGCCTGCAGTGCCACCACCTCCAATATTAGATTCATTATATCCAGATTTAACTGTGCAGATGTCCCCACAAACCAACATCAAACAGTCTTTAGACATTGAGGATTCTAAAGCAAATGCTGAGATCAGTAGACTCAACCAATTGAAAAACAAGTATGCTAAATTTAAATCGGTGCTATCGTCTGAGAGCGTTATCAACATTCATGAATTGCGTCAATTGTCATGGAATGGTATTCCAAATGAGCTCAGAGCGTTGTCCTGGCTGCTACTTTTAGGTTATCTACCGACTAACAAGTCTAGACAAAGCTCAACTTTAAAAAGAAAACGTCAGGAATACTTAGATGGAATTGGTAATATTCAGATCAATTTTGATGAGAAGACAAAACCAGAGGCGAGTGCAAACGGAAATAGAGAAGCATTAATTTACCATCAGATCAATATAGACGTTAAACGGACCAATCCTTCTATCAAATTGTATGCCTATCAGAGTACACAAATGTCACTTCGAAAGATTTTATTTTTGTGGGCCATGAGACATCCAGCGAGTGGGTATGTACAGGGCATAAATGACTTGGCCACTCCGTTTTATCAAATATTTTTGTACCATTACCTCTGGCAGTTGCAGAGAAAACAGTCAATGAAAAACAAAGACGATGACGATGGTGATACCGACCTTTTCATTCCGGGATACATGTCAAATGGTGATGACAAAGAGGAAAATGCGTTACTTGCTGATAAAAATTTACAAAATTACACCATCCACAACTTTGACACCGGAAAGTTGAGTCAGAGGATAACATCAGTCATCGAGTCAGATACATACTGGAGTTTGTCAAGATTGCTCGAAAACATTACCGACAACTACATTCATGAACAACCAGGCATAATAAGACAAGTTAAAGACTTGAGGAACTTGGTTTCAAAAATCGATTACGATTTGATTAAACATTTTGACGAAGAAGGTGTTGAATTTTTACAGTTTTCATTTAGATGGATGAATTGTATGCTAATGCGAGAATTGCCTATTGAATTAATCATACGTATGTGGGATACTTATTTAAGCGAGCAGCCATTAGGATTTAGCGCTTTTCATACCTATGTTTGTGCTTCATTTTTGATAAAGTTCAGCACAGATTTGAAGGAGAAAGACTTTCAGGAAATTTTATTGTTTTTACAAAGTCCACCAACATCGAATTGGAGGGAACAAGACGTCGAATTAATGCTAAGCGAGGCATACTTGTGGCAGACGTTTTATAAGAATGCATCGGCCCATTTGAGATAGGTGGTCACTTCCATTGGCAGAACGGTGTGTTTTGTAATCGGTATTTTCGTACTCACTATTACAACACAGCGAGGTACCCATTTATGGATAGAACTAACTTCTCGGCGTGCATTCCATAGTTAAGAGCTAAGACTCGAATTTTATAGCGAAATAATCTGACATCTCTGAAAATAAACAAGTATATCGTTGGATAGAGACTCAAAAAAGAGTTACAAAAATCAGATAGTTGAGAACATTTTGCAACTCAAACGTCAGACCTACTAATGGCTTCTCATAAACCCTGAATGTAATCGTTATTGTTTATATGACAACATACCCAAATATCAGCCTCATGAATTAAGGTGCTTTTAACTGGGTACCTTCACTGTAGAATCTTTTCCATGTAGCGGCCTAGTAGATTCTAGGGGGGGGGGGGGGGATTTCCCAGTGTAAATAGGGATGAAAAGTCCCCTGTACTTAAACTTTATGTGCTTGTATATTTTTACTTTCCTATAAAACAATCAGTCAGTTCATGATTACTTGTCCATCATATTAACATACCCTCTACGTCCTGCTCGTTTAGTCTTACGTCCACCACCGCCTCCAGTGCCTTCACTCAACGACAACAAATCATCCAATCCAGCATTGGCCAAGTTGGTGGTTCCACCACCTGATTTAGCTTTTGATTTCGCTTTAGGCGCAGGTGTAGGTCTAGGTGTAGTTAAGCTAGATTGACCCGTTGTATTATCGGAAGCAGGGGTAGGTGCCAATGAATCAGGCGCCGGTGGCAAACTAGCATTAGGTAAGGATGCGGACGACAGGGACGTTGGCCGTGCTGATGCTGGTGCAGGAGGTGGTGCACTATTTGGTGCATTAGAGCCAACAGGAGCCGATGGGCCAGCTGGTTTCCGCTTCATACCAGGTGGGGGCGGTGGAGCTTGGCCCTCTTTCAACTGTTCTTCAATTGGTCTTGATTTATCTAACCACCTCTTGTGTTTCTCGTCATAGTAAAATGTGTTTTTATTTCCCAAATGAGCCCTTGTTGGTGTTTCTTTACCATCATTCTTTCCCAACCAACCATTAAACCAACCATCCTTTCCTTGTTTTTGCTTCTGCCTTTTCTTCTCTTGTTCCTTTGCCGCTTCAGCTTCCTGTTTTTGCCTTTCGGCTTTGGCCGTGGCCTCTTTTTCAGCAATCTTCTGCTTCGCCTTGTTCTTGTTCTTGGCATCACCATCGTCCTCATCTTCATCCTCTTCTTCTTCAATTACTGGCACATAATCACGTACAGTATCATCTTGTACTTCATACTGCTGGTACAACGCACTTTGTTGCGATTGACTTAATCGAGAAGAAAACAAACCACCACCACCTCCCACATGCGAGGGCCCATGAGTGCCACCAAATACGGAATTGGCACGCGTAGTGGATTCAGGACTTCCCGGGATCGGAAATCCATCCAATGCGGCACCACCGCGGTTTGTATTAGTATCAGTACTGACAAATCCTGGATTCATAAAGTTTGGTCCTGGAGTATTCGTTGGGTCATAACCACGCCCTTGGTTCAAGTTCAAGGGCTTTGCTCGTGGAGTGTGTAATATTGATGTTGATTCGGCAAGTGAGGGCTCTTCAAAGCTATCATCTATACCAGGAACGGTGGCCTTGGGTGGCTCGTTCTCTGATGGAGCTAAACCATCATGTTCAATTGCCTTGGATTCGTCTCTTGTGGGCTCCGAATAAATACCAAAACTTGAATCGATATTAGTTGGTGGCTGTTGAGCAGCAGGTCCAGGTGGGACTCCTGTTGGCTCCAGTTCTTTATCTCCTGTAGGTATTCCATTTTTCTCAACCGATGGCACTAATGGAGGTCCATATTTGTTGCCACCTTCACTGTTTCCTCCAGGACCGTACTTGTTACTTGACGAAGCAGCAACTGCTGGACCATATTTGTTTCTTCTAGAGGCCGGTTTGGCTGCACTTCTAGGAGCATATGGATTAGCTCTCGCAGTAGGCGGTGCCGATTTGGTTTTTAGCACAGGAGGCGGTGGAATTGCATCTATTGGATCAGTTTTACTTGGTCCAGCTGGTTCGGCAATTTGCTCGACCACTTTGCTACTTTCAGTAGCCACAGCAGATGATTGTGCTGGTTCAACAGGTTCTACTGTCTCTTCGGCACGTGGAGGCAGTTTCTTGGTCGGAGGTTTCGATGTCGTCGTGCTTTGTTGATGTTGCAACACCTCCAACAGTGGGGGTTGCAGAATGGGGTTCAACTCAGGTGACTCCTTAATAGTTTCAATCCGGTCATCGTCATTCTGCACATTTGTCGCACCGGCTGGCTGTTCTGGTGCACGATGGGGGTGTCCGGAAGTGGCAATACCACCACTACCGCCAACTGGTGTAGCATTATTATGATGAAAAGCATCACCGGAAATTACACTTGATATCGAGTTAGTCTTGCCATGAAAATTGGGCTGTTGAGGTATAGACCCAAGTGATGAGGTCGACAATTGTGCTGCTTGATTAGTATATGGATACGATGCAGTTTTACGACCTGATGGCGAATATCCTTTGCTTTGCAGAAACGATTGATGCGATGAGTCAGGTATAGGATGGAATTGAGATGCATTACTGGCTGATGGCACATATGGTGAATACCTGTCCGAGCCAGGACCAGCAGTATGAGGAATTGCTCCAATTGAAGTATTAGCAGCAGCAGCAGTAGCAGCAGCACCTCCCCCTCCTGCTATAGCATTATTCTGGAAGGAGGAATTAGCCGCTAGGTTTGGAGGTGCATATTTGTTGATAGAACTAGACGATAATTGTGATACCAAAGGTGGAGCAACTGCAGCACTAGTACTACCACCAGTGGCACCAATTGGGAAGCTTGCATGGTGTGTCACTGGTGGTTTTCTCTCAAATGTATCTGGAGTTCTCATTGCTGGTGAAATATGACTGTGTAAGGTACCCAAATCCAAAGTCGAAGTATTTCTCGATGTAGCTGGACTAAATTTACTAAATACTCCATTATCATTGCTCTTGGGCTTGGCTTCGTCACCAGCAATAAATTTATCAATTTGACCCCACACTTTATCAAGATTGACTTTACTCATCTTGCTACCAAACCATCCTCCTTGTTCGGTTGATCCTAGTTCGCTTAATCTCATAATTAAATTTTGAAACTCTTGAATCAATTGTTGTGAAACAAATGGCGACCGGTTGCCTAAAGATTTTAGGATCGTATTGATATAATCAATGTATTTTTGTGACTCATTTATCAATCCATAATCAGCTAAAGTAGATGCATGTTTCAACTTGATTGGCAACAAGTGAGGTAATGGCGCCGACTTAGCGTTAGATACCAAAATGTATTCATACAACTGAGTGTACATAGAATTAGATCCAGATGAAATCACCATGAAACCTTGCTGACCAAGAGGTAAACCACCCAATAGAAAGGCAATTTCCCCACCCAATTGATTACCACGAGTGATTAACAATTTACCAAACTCAATCAAAAACTCCTTCGATTTTATAGTGTTGATCATGGCCACTGAAGATACAATATCCCTCCAATGCAAATCAGCATAATCACCCTCATTAACCACACTAGTCAAGTCTTGAATGACACTTTGCACATTTCCAGCAAGCACCTTTAATAGAATTGGCATAATATGCAACACTTTGTTATTCGCCTTTGAGAAAGGAAATGCATTTCTTGCATACTCAGATGCAATTTTGGCAAAGCTTTCCCCACCATTAAAATTAGCAAGTACTAGGGCCATTGACCAATCACCCTTTGTAATGGTGTACTCCAAAGCCTTATCAACGTGACCAGCTTGGATCAAGGCAAATACTGTATTAATGCTAGCACTGTCCAACTTGTACGCATTGGCGGTTCCCCCAGTCATGGGCAAATTTTGGATATTAAAGTTGATGTTTGGATTCAAGATGAGACAGATTTGTTTTAAACACTCTTGTGAATTTAAATCACCGTCAAAATGGACAAGTTGTGCCATCACGTCATTCAATATCGCCTCATTATCAAACGCATTTGCACGGAGGAAATCACCCGCCACGCCTAACCAACTCAAAATATCCTTCTTTTTCAGTTTGCCTTTGACCAATGGACCAGGGAAGTTTACATACAAGTCTTTGTCCTTACACAAGTTAGTGATCGATTCAACACTAACCACAGGGTGATTATAAGCTTTATTGACTCTTACCAAGGCAACATTTTGTGACGTACTCCAATTGAATACAGGAAATTGTCGATATACCAAATCTTCAGGATTGACAACCTTAGGGGCCGTTTTGTAAATATTGCTGTTTCTGGCATTGGAAAACCCACGCACTCGTCCTGGAGGTGGGACAACTGTGGCAGTAGCTGTTGGATGCTGCATTTGTTGACTTTGTACCAAGGGAGAGCCATCTCCAACAGCAGGAGATACCATTGGAGCGTATGGATTGATCTCCTTCCCCTTACCACCCATGAGTGAATTTGTCCGGTTGTGGGACTTGTGCTGATTCAGTGGAGCATAAGGACCAGCATTTGGAACATAGGGACTGTTTGAATTAGGCAGTCCTGACCTCCCCACATTTGTGTTTATTGAAGTTGAAGCTCTTCTGTTGCTTTGTGAACCTTGAGTAGCAGAAGGTGGATTAGCCATCGGTGGGACTGGAAGAGGTGGTTGTGGTGGCTGAGATTGCATTGGTGGCGCTGAGCCCACAGCTGGTGCATACATATTTGATGGAGGAGGCATAGTCTTCAGATGCAGAGGGCTTTGTTGCATAGATGGTGGGTGGGGAAGTGGCTGGTATTGTTGTTGTTGATTTGGTTTCCCACCAGTTGGAGGGAAGGCATATGCAGGGTTAGAAGTACCTTCACCATGCGGCATATTAACACTAGGCTTGGCAATACCAGTGTGCCCAACAATAGGAACATGCTGTTGGAGAATGGGTGACGTGCCCGATTTTGGCATGTATGGATTTATCGGTGGCTGTTTACTAGCCTTTGGAAGCACCTGGGTTTGAGGTGGGGCATTGTGGGGTTGAACTTGTTGTAGGATTGGAGATGTTACGGGATGATATTGATTGAGAGCTTTGACTGGTGCAGCAGTTCTAGCAGCTTTTTTTGGCTTTGGCAAATCCGTATCAGGAAAATCTTCAAAGAAAGATTTCTTTTGTTGCAGTGGGGGTTTCGGCTTGTCCTTTGCTTGTGATTGGGAAGAAGATCTAGACAAACTTGATGCTTGCGCATGTGGTGTAGCAGCTAAAGTAGAATTCGAGCCCGAATTTAATGTGTTTATAGAACTTTGTGATACCCCAGATGTAGGCGCATACTTGTTCACCGAATGTCTGGGGGCCGGTTTGACCTCGTTTACAATCAAATCATCAGGGAAGTCATATGCATCGCTCTTCTTTTTTGAGCTTTCCAAGCCTTGCACAAAGGTGGATGTATCTCGCTGTTGAACTTGTGGGGGCTGAGCATACAAAGAAGGCTTTTGTTGTTGTTGTTGTTGTTGCTGTTGTGATTTTGGTGCATACTTAGGCTGCACTGGCGCCTGAACTGAAATTTGAGATGGGGTTTCAATTTGTGGCTCGTCCAAAAAGTCATCGTCTAGTAAAAGGTCGTCGTCTAATTCTAACTCCAAATCTTTGAATTTATTTGCAAGTTTGTCAGTCGATTTATGCTCGCCAGGGCTTTCTGTATTTGCCACATCTTTGTGGCTATCATCAACTTTGCTGGTGTCCTCTTCATCCCTTTCCAGGGTTAGGATTTTGTCAGCATCCTTGATTTCCTTCTCAAAGGTCTTTTCATTTATATCCTTCTCAGTTCCCAAGTTCTGGAAGAAATCTGCATCATCGTCCTGAAACAAGTCATCCAATTTGGATTCAATCTGGGGATCGACCGATTTGCTTTGGCCTGCATGTTTTGATCTATCTTGTTCTTGTTCTTCTGGAGAAGACTTTTCCTCTCCCACATGAATTGCCGGTGTATTTTGGGTCTCCAATTGCACGTGATCCAGATGCACAGATCCTAACTCATGCTCATGATTTTCATTCAATAGGAAGTCCAACTCATCTTTATCTTCAGATGCGCCAATAGGAGATGCATTAAATAAACTATCGTTGTCCAAATCCTTGTCATTCACGTCACTTTGGTCATCCCGTGGGGGAGACTGCGGCAATTTATAGTATTCACCATTATCCTCATTGTCATTGCTTTTCTTAACTTCAGGTTGATCTTCTTTACCCAACTCTAATGCCTGTGCAAATGCTTGATCTTCATGCTCGCTATAACGTGGATCTTCCTCGCCTGTCGCTAATTGTTGTGTATCTCCTAGTTCTTCTTGTGGTGCAACTTCTATATGCTCAGTTGTATCAATACTACTTCGGAAGACTTCTTTTGGTTGAGGCACCGTAAGGCTTTTGAAAAAATCATCCTCGCCGTTGTCATCATTGTTATGCTGCAAAAAACCAGGCACTTCATGTTCTTGTGGTTGCTCTTGTGGTTGCTCTTGTGGTTGCTCTTGTGGTTGCTCTTGATGACCTGCTGGTTGTTCGTGACTTTCATGATCGGGCCAATAATGTTCATCATGTGATTCCTTTTCATTAGCACCTCCGCCACCACTCAAACTATTTATACCCTCATCTGGGTAACTTATATCATCAATTTTCAAGTTCTCCTGCTGATCATATGGAGTTATGGGATGATTTTGTTGAATTGATGCAAAAAAATCATCATCATCGTGGTTGTCTACCGCCTCTTCTGCCCCTCCAAATAAATCATCAATTGAATTCTTGGATTCTCGTACTGGGGACTCAATATGCGACGACATATCCGTTGTGACTTTGTTTTTTCTTATTCTACCTTCTTACTGTGAATCAGAAAAGATACTTTTGGTTAAGGTCGATGAAAAATTTCCAGGGACAAGCAAAAGCTTTTTACGTTGATCTAGTTTTCGTTGTCCGTGTGGGTTGGTGAGAAAGCGAGAGAGAAGGTAGTGTATAAAACTCAATCCCACATACTTTAAATTATTTATTTTTTGGATTTGACGTGTCTTCTTTTGTTTACGACACCTCTTTATTGAGAAACTTGAAACAGTTGTTACTCCCAATGGTTCCAAATTGCAAAACCTGCACTATGACTAGGGGTTCCAAAGAGGAAGAATGAATAGTTTAAGCTTAGCATTGGATGCTACTCTTTTTGAACCCTATTGACTGTACGATGAAGGGACCACAAACCATGATCTACATCAAGGCTAGTCCTCAGGGCACAACTGCGATTCCAACTATGCCATTCTAATTATCTTTGCCAGCTTGAGGCTGGAGCGAAGTTTCCAAACTAAGAACATTATGTAACTTATGTCACCGATAGATAGACTGTTCCTTCTTTCAAGTTTGGTTATATAGAAGGGGAAATGCTATAGCCATTCCCATCAAAATTGCGTCAAGAATATTGTTATCCTATCGAGTAATCGACATGAGTATGGAAATTACATGTAACACTTTCACTGAAAGATGTGGATGAGGTAGATAACACAAGTGAATAATCAAAGGGGTGGAGACGAAAGAGGTCCTGTAAGAACACCTTCGGTGCGTGTCAGTGCGTGATGTCAATACGTAGTCATATCAAAGAGAGATAATAACCAAAGAAAGAATATGAGGTGACACTGATCATCCAAACGTACTAGAAATATGTAAAAGAAGTGCAGTTGTATTGTTATTGACCATGTAAAGAATTGCATCTCACTTCATAAACAACATTTCAATAGTTTAAATGACTTTTATGGTTTGGGAGACAATGATGAAGAAACTTTGCGCAAAATCTGAAAAGACCCCCTCCAACAAAAAGAAAAGCGCAAATTGAATAATCTCTAAATCTGTGGCACCAAAAGAAATGTGTCAGTTGCTTTTTTTTTTCATTAATCAGTGACTAGGGGCAGAAGTATGATCTGATGGTTTTGGGTGAGTAATGTACGTGTATACTGTTACCTAAATGGGGAAGGAAGTTTTAAGTAGGTAGTTTAATCTTTATATTACCTAATATAGCTTGTCCCAATTGGGAAGGATTATTTCCTAATTGGGAAAAAAGAATAAACGAAAAAGTGTATATTACCTAAGTAGTGACCCAAAAAGGAATAAAAAAGTAGTGCAATATAGGACAATATCTTTGACGTAGAAGTGTAGTAGTAAGGTGATTAGCGGATTCAACTGAGAAGAGTTATAGGAATAATGAGCCAGATGCAGTAAAGAAGTGTTACATACTAAGGTGATATATAGTGGCGTGTGTAGTGTGTATAGAGACTAACTGTGAATCCAATCGATTGTCATGGGCGGCTTCATTGGTTGTCTTTGTTGTTTTTTTTTTGGTACGCGATATATGTATAAGTTACAATAATAAATACAAAATGTACAAAAGTGAGCAAGGAAAAGTAGTTAGCTGGTTTTATTGACGTAGAAGAAGAAGATGAAGAGAAAGAGGAGGGGTCTGTTTGCATCTTTGGCGTGTTTCACTTGCAATACAATTAGAAAACTGAATTCACTTTGGCAGCCTTGTTAATTATATGTGTATGTAAATAGTGTGTACCTTATTAGAACAAAGTAGGAAGAATAACTAGTCAGGGGGAGGGGGAAGGGGGAACAAGGGGTGGTTCAGCAGGCTATTCCACTCTATTAAGTAGGTAAAGCCTTGTTGTTAATGGGGCTTTCTCTCTTCTCTCTCTTATCGAACCAACAAACAACAAACTGTTTTACACGCCTTGCGTTTTAATTGTTCTTTGTTCTTTGTTCTTCTTTTTTGAACACTTTTACACGCACTCAATTTATTGTTTTCTTCCAATTTATTCTGTTTAGTGAATAATTTATATCTATAATCTCATCATTAACCGGTATTATAGAACCAGAAGTACAGTCAGTGCAGTATGTATATACATATGTATACGCTTTCAGAATTAAGCGAAGTGCCAAGAGGCAGCGACAGAGATGTCATTTCTTTTAAATTTGATCGTCAAATGTCAAAACAAGAAAAGCAAAAGCAGAATTACTTAAAAATTTATATAGTTATGTATATATGTATTTATATGTCATTGTGTAACCAATCAATATCTCCACTTTTCTTTTCCTTTTACTTCCTGTTCTTCTTCCTCCTTTGAGATGCCCCAGTATAAGAGAAAGAGAAGTAGGTGGAGAATAGAGAGATATAGATAAACTCATAGCAACTATAGTAAGAAACAAAACAAAGGAGAGCAAGTAATAAGCGTAGCTGGTTATACAAAGCCCTATCTGTATATACTGAATATAAGACATATATATATATATATAGTAAGCCTTGCTTCTCTGTTGTCTGTAGGGATATTAAACACCACAAGGCTTGTCTACATGAGTAAGTATATTTTTTTTCCCGCCAAAGTACATGAACATACAGCACACTGCCTCATGCAATATCTATTCATAGCCAGTTAACTTCGTAGTTTGGTTGATGGAGTTTTTAAGGTAAGTTGAGTTAAGTTGCGTTTAGTTATTGTGTGACTAATCTAAACTCAACAAAAAACTACATCATTACATTTTAACACACAATTAACAATAAATCTTACACATCTAACAATAAGAGAGAGAGAAAGAGAGAAAGAGAAATACACAAACAAGCCATCGTTCATCATCATTACTCAATCACGCTTTTCCTATAACAATATATAACAATAAATATACATATATATATATATATATATATATAGATACATAACCCAAACAATTCTCACAACACACAGCACACAACACACAACTACCTACCACCACCACGTTTATTTCACTCCTCACCAATTTCAACACCAACCCCATTACAAACGCAACCAATAACAGTCCCACTTAATCTACTGCGTGTATTCTTAGTAGTAGTAGTAATAATAATAATAATATTATAATTAATACTATTAATTAGTCACCCACCCACTCACAGACAAAAACAACAGATTTGCATCAACTCACATACCGTATTACATCTACTCCATACCACACCCAGATCTCATAAATAATTTTATTTTTAGGGAGATCTAACAGTGTTGAACTTTTCCAACTGACTTTTGAAAACAAATTTTACCTTAGTTAAGATAGAACGACGAGTAAGTCATGTCTTCTGATAACAACCCCACAAGACTCATGACGAGACTAGTACCACAACTGCATAACAACAACAACAACAACAACAACAGCAGTAATAACAACAGTGACAACGACTTATCATCACCATCAGTCAACTTTGCCCACGTTGCCACTAACGAGACACCAGTACCGCATCCATCATCAGCAATGGGTATTGACACTACGCTGACAACATCACCACCACAAATTGCAGACCACGTCCATTCTTCACACATGCAGCATCACGAGTTTGCTTTCTCGTCTTCGTCGCCCTCACCATCACCAAATCCAGCATCTGATGACACGCTTCCCCGCTCTATATACCACAGTCCATCAACCTCATCACATCCTAGTAGATTGCTTGGAAAGAATTTAAAGATTGATGTACCGTCTAATGATGCAAACATTGACAATTATGTGGAACAACCAACACAACATCATTCCATTAGATCATTACATACTATTCTTGGCGAACCACTATCATTTCAACACCAAAATGACACCAATTACACCAATACCGGAGCATCTGCTCCTGCAGGGACAAAACAACCACAACAACAACTACAACCATCACCATCACCATCAAATCAAACTAAACCAGCAACCAATACTGCAGCCGTACCATTGGAAGGCATAACTCAACTTCCTACACCAGTATTACCCAATGATTCATTTGCCAACTACAGTCACTACCAACAAACGCTTTTATCATCTCCACCTAAACGGAGAGATAGCGCTAATTGGTTCAAGCCAGCACAATCAGCATCTCCAAGAATTATTTCCGATTTCAAGCCAATTGCTAGAGCTCATAGCTTAAATACGGGGAAAAGGGTGGTGTCCAATCCTGTTGAATTGAAAGACATGACTAGTGCCTCCAGCACCGAATCAACAACAAGCTCAGATAAGAATCATCATACGGAGCAATCACATCATCAACAACCAACTAGTTTAGAATCACCCATTACTCCATCTACGTCGCCAATTATACCTCAACAAAGTTCGAAATATGATAATATCGAGTTTTATTCTCATAGATACAATACATCCTTCAAGTTTATAAAAGAGTTGGGACAGGGCAATTTTAGTACTGTTGTTTTAGCTAGGAGTATTAATGATGAAGTTGCAATTAAAATTATAACCATTCCCGAATCACAATCTCAAGTGGTCAATTTCAAATCATTTATTCTTCGTGAGTTGAATATTCTTTACCACGTGTCTTACCATCCGTGTATAACTTCATTATTGGAGTATGATATCACATTGGATATTAAGAAACAAGATATAGAGGCAGAAATCATTCCTGAAGATGCAGATTCGGAAGAGGGTGGTTCTAGTACTTATTCAGAAGATGTGCCTGAAAATCGAGACCAATTAATCTTCATCAACTATTGTCATGGTGGAAACTTGTTGTCGTTTCTTTTGGAACATGGTCAATCTATGAATGAGAATAATATCAACTACTGGATCTACCTTCGTCGCATTGTTTGTGAACTTATCCTTACTACGTCGTTTCTCCATCAACAAAATGTGATTCATCGAGATATCAAGTTGGAAAACATCTTGTTGTTGTACTCGGCCGAAGAAGTAGATCAAATATTTGCATATAATGAAACAATGTCAACGCCATTTATGAATCTAAGTGATTTCGGATTGTCGAAAAAACTCACTTCACCTGACCAAATGTTACAAACTAGATGCGGATCACAAGACTATATTGCTCCCGAAATACTCATGGGCTTGAAATACAACGGACATTCAACTGACACTTGGTCGATCGGAGTCCTCGTTTACTCAATTTTGGAAGCAAAACTCCCATTTGATGTTCGAGCACCTTCTTCGTCGTCAGCAACATCAAACTCCGGTATCTCGCCCTCAGTGTTGAAACGAAGGAAATCGAAGAAAGTCAGTACTGCTCATCGAATCGCCATGATTGATTGGGGATGGCAAGATATAAATGACCGTATCAATAATGGCCTGATTCATGAAGAGATAAGAGTAATTCACAAACAATTGAAATCATTTGTTGATGCTGTGTTGGTGCGTAAGGATCGACGTCCGTCAGTGGGGAAACTTTTGGAAAAAGAAGAGTTCAAGTGGATAAAGGAGAACGTGCCACAAGCCATTGTCAGATTCAACCTAATGCAATAAAACTCATCAATCTTTTATAACTATCGCTGTATATGCTATTCCTTTTTTCTTTCGCTAATGTTGTATTATATTTTATGTATTACTTGGTAGAAGAGTAGAAATAATAAACGCTCAAAAATTAAAAGTGTCATCTTTTGTAGGAGGAAATGCACAAAATGGGGGGAGTATTTTTTAAAGTCGCAAAATTGTTTCTTACGACTTAGTCGAAAAGAAATAATGAAAAAAGAACAAGAAGAAAACCAAAAAAATTTATTTTACAACAAAATCCGAATCCCACTCTCGGGATTAAAAGCATTTTTACCTTTCCACCACACACACACAAATTAATAGCATTTGCATCAAAAGAAAGCTGACTATCTTGTGAAAGTTGGGTCATTTGTAATCAATACATTACTCAAAACAGCTTGCTTTGCTTCATCACATTCATTTATACTATTCCCTAAGCTATAGCTTTGTTGTATTACTTTTATTTTATTTATTTATTTGCATAGATTTACCAAGCCACCAGCCACCAAGATCAAACTCTCTAAATAACGGCTATCAAATACAGTACAACCAAAATATACTACACATCAATCACAACCTAAATGGTCCACAATGGGAGAACCACAGAATGGAAATATAGAAGAAGTAGCCAAGAATGGAAAGGCGGACGCAGTCGCCATATCGAAACACGACCACCAGCAGCAGCAACTACCTAGTATCCCCCACATTACCGCCAATCTAATCCCCTTATCCAATATCCTCAAATTCTACGCCCAAGAAGCATACAAACAGTTGACAACGGCAGTAGAGAACTTGTCGACTAGTGTCGATGAAGAGTCGGACGTGAAGCGGAAAAAGTACTTTCTTGATATAATTGTGGCATTACGACAGGATCTCCTCAAGGTATATACTTTGATCAAATGGGCCAGTGTATCACAAGATGTATCGAGATTTATTGATTTGTTAAACTGGTTCCGATTACAAGAATTCCACTTTGATCATCTAATGCATGAATTAGCCGGGTTGAGTGGATTTGGAGGGGCCAAGTTGCCCAATTTTGACATTGAAACTGCCTTGGAAGTGTTTTATAAAAAGAGACCCGTTTTACCATCGCATAATTATTTACAACAACCGAAAATTAGTTCACGTAAAGTATTGGAAGTGTTGCAGGATTTGAATTTGGCATTAATGACTAAGTTTGCCTTGATTGACGTTCCATCCCAATTTGAATTTGAAATAAAAGATGGACGTACTTATATTGACGTGGCTAAGGAATTCCAAGTTAGTGTTACCATGGCTAATGACGATTTAAACAGTGATAACCCATTCTACATGATTGATTTTAAATTTTTATTTGGAATTGATCGCAATGAAACTTTGGTTACTTTTGGCGATAGTGAAAGCGATAGGATTGTTACTAGACTACCGACACAATCGTATGTCAAATTGGAGAAAATTGCCAATCAAGTCTTGAACGTTCTGGGATTACAGGGCTTGTATGAGTTGTTGCACAAGTATTCCATTTCTTTTAAATTGTATCTTGTTTCGAAACAGATTCGTGGTTTGTTGCATACATTGAAGTGGAGAAATAATTTACAAATCAAGTATGCCATGGGAAGCTCGTTGATTATAGTCAATTATTGGTCGCTGCATTTCCTAAATTCTAATTGGAAATCATTTATTGAAATTGGGATTGATCAAAGGTTTAAATTGACTTATAGATGGTTCCGAAATGGGAAATATGAAAGCAATGATGTTGTGAGGAAAACCGTACAAAATAGAGATAGTGGTGAGACCGAGGAGGGTGGTGACTCTATTCCAAAAGAACTGAATGAGGTGGTGCCATCAGAATATGAGAGTGATTCCGTTGAGGGAGTCAATATCGAGTCCGTCCTTAGCACATTCATGATTTCGCATTCAGCCAGCATTATCAAGATTATATTTAAACTTCTTCGGACTAGGATAACTGGTAATATTGAGTTGGTAAATTCGCACCAGATTATGTTTTCCATATCACCAAAGAAATCAGCCGTATTGGCAATCAATCCATTGACGGGGTTGTTCTACTTCATAAACCCAAGCCCAATACAGAACCGACTTTTAAAACGGATCAATTCGCCTCCCCTATCATTATCTAAACAACAGCAGCAACAGCAGCAACAGCAGCAACTTGTTACTGAAACTGGTTTTGCTGAGGGTGTCGTTGCAGTAATACATCAGTTGATGTTGGAAACTTTCACCAAGGAAGTCAACAATTACTTGTCCACCACTGAATGGATCCACAATAGTATCATCAAGTTGAATGATGCAGAAATCTATAATTTGTTGAAATCAATTGATAAAACAAATAACAAGGATCATTTAACGGTACAATTTTACCGCCGCAAGCACTGGCCCTCAACTTGGTTTCTCATTGTTATGATCAACGGGTTAACTTCGACTACTGCATGGTGGGTGGCCCGAATCAAGTCAGTTGATGCCAATTGGGTAGTTAGCTATTTGCAAAATTTGGTCTTTAATCCATCGTTGGATTACCAATTCTTTAAAAACTTGGGTAAATCTACATTTAAAAAGATTATCAATCATGTCATTTTGGATGAATTACATGCTAATGGAATCGAATATGACCATGTCTTGGCCGATGAGCAGAAACATGAGAATGAGAATGAGAATGAAGCGCAAACCGAAGATGCAAAACAGGTTAGAAATGAACTTGTCGATCTTGGTTTGGTAAATTCAAAAGAGTCCCAAAACCAAGTGATTATTTACCAGTCAATAATCAAATTGCAAAACACAAACTTGATCCCGATTGAAAACTCCTCATCGCATTTCTATTTACAAGTACAATTGATCAATGAGGATGACAATATCAACAAGATGAACTTGAATCTATTTGGAAAATTGAAAAACCTATCCATTAAGAACTCACCCGAATTGGCCAAGTTTAATCTTAAAATCGATCATCAAAAGCAAAATCTTGAAATTGCTACGTCTGTCGACTTGAATCTGATTATAAATGAACATCGGGATCATCAAAAGCAACGATTTTTGAGTCCCATTTTTGATAATTTAAGCAAGTTGAACAATTTGCTTCAAATTCTTGACCAGTTGAACGATCACAATATCGAAATCTTGGACAATTCAATGGATAGTATGGTGATTAAAGTAAATGAGGCCATTGATAAATTATTGATTCAGTTACCACAACAACCGCAAAATGCTATACAGATACGTACCGTGGAGACCAAACCGTGGGAAATTGAAATTATCATCCACTTTTTGAATCAGTATTTGCGACAGACTAGATCGACGAATATCGTCGGCATAATCACATATCTTACCAATTTTGATCCGATTTATCGTGCTGTCAAACAAGTTCAAACATTGCTTCGTGAAAAGGGTGGCCACAACACCAGCAGCCCGCAACATGCATCCCAAGATGATTTAAAATTGAGTAATGGATTAAACAAGATTTACTTTGACGCCATTTTCAAAAACCTCAATCTGATTCAATTTATGTTTAATTTATCATCGACGATACAAAACACGCGCAAGATTCAAAAGGATAAAATCTTGATTTCGTTATCCTTTAAACAAAATAAATTCAACAAGAGCTCACGCGGCCAAGACCAACAGCAGAAGAATTTAATCAAAGTGTCCTTGAAGAACAATTTGAATTCAAAAAATGTTAAATTTAAACGATTATTTGAATTGATGTTCAAGAGCATATCTGAATTGGAACGGAATGAGAATGACGAAATTATCAATTTGCAAGAAAACCATTTGTTAATTAAATTGAATTATGATTTCTTGATTAGTTGTAATGTGATTGAAGATATGATGGACCGGATTACTAAATGTTTTATTCAATATGTAGCTGAAGAAACTAAATAAAGAGAGAAAATGGAAAAAGATGGACACTTTAAAATTGAATATCCAAAGCAACACCAAGTGTCATAAGGCAAACAAAAATAATACAGTATTTATAGTTTATTGTGTATGTACTACGTAAAATTCTTTTACTTCGTTCTTGCTTTGTATTAATCTCAATTGAACCCTTCAAGCACTCTCAATGCTTTCTCAAGCCGCTTCAACCCAACATCATATCGCTCCTCGTCCAAAATCATATCCGAAGTCAACCGCGACAAACTATCAATTATCTTCTCAATCAATTGTTTTTCGCGGATGGGGATATTTAATGAATTGAACTCTTCACCAATGATGGTTCCATTCATGCTTTCCAATAACGACACTAGAGTTTTGTAACTAAAGGGACGAAGTTCGTTGCCTCTGGCTGGAGCTGACTTGGCCTTCTTGTCTTTGTGTTTCTTCTTGTGCTTTTTCGAGTGGGGTTGTTCTTTTTGCGCGGTGGTAGTTCCTGGTGCTGGGGCCGAAGTTGCTGGTGGCATGCTTACAGCGGTATTGGTTATGTTTCTTGCTGGCCTGCGGATTGAACTTTTGACAGATTTTCCTCTTGGTGGATGCTGGATAGGTTCATCAATGTCGTAGTATTGGTCATCATCATTAACATCAGCAGCTCCAACGTGACCAGTATTTTCATCAGAGACATAGTAGTGGTCCTGTCCAGTTATGGGGTGCTGTGATTCTTGTTGCTCTTGTTGTTGCTTCTGGATATTGGCCGATACGTCTCTTGCCCGGCGTATATTTTCTTCCGATGGGCGTGGTGGTAATGAGGTCTCACGTTTAGCAATGGTGATTACATCCGATTCATTTCCAGTGGTATTTCCATGCCCACTATGATCTTCTCCCTCATCAAAGTCTTCGTCGTCTTCAACTGCTAATTTATTCAATAATGGCGTCATTTTGGTTGATGATGTACCGGTGCTATACCTATGAGAAGGAACTTCTGGACCATGGGATTCAGCATCCGAATCATCAGAATGTGCCGTCGTATCAAAAACTGCCGAGTTCTCACCAATTTCTTCCCCACCAACTTCCAATTCTTGTTCTGGTCTCGTCAGTGCATTGCGTATTTTCATTGAATTGAATGAAGACATTGACGATGCATCCTGCATTAACTGATCCAAGTCATCGGTGATATGCATTGTTCTTCTCCTTGCCGCTTTATCACCAAGATCAGGAACAACAACATCTTTCGACGTCGTGTCTGGAGGAAGCATTGATGTAGGGCGTCTTGGTGATCGTGCTGGAATTGCCCCTTCAACATTCGTTTCAAACGTCTTATCAGGGTTTAATTGCAAGTTTTTTGCTGCGGTAGTAGTTGGAATTTTCCCCATCAAAATTGAACTTTCATCAAAGTCTGACTCGTCTTCGTCTTCGTCAGGTGTCTGGGACGACTTAGATGACTTCTTTCCCAAGTTCAAAATCTGGCTCGTGTCAACCAGATCAACTGTATTTATTGATTTGTTCTCAGCTGTAGCCGCCTCTTGATCATCACCAGCGACACCAGTCAGCTTTTTGTCTTTAACATATTTGATTTTTGTCGAGTCAGATCTTTGTAAAACCACTGGTATCGCTTGCGCACTCAGCTCAAGTTGTCCCGAGTACTGACTAATGTTACTAAACATAGATTCTCTGTTCAGTGCACGTGATAAGTTTGCTGGTTGTTGATGGGCAGGTTTGGCTAATAGACTCTCGAGACTCGATGTATCTTGTAATTGTGACAATTTAACACTAACTGTTTGATACTCTCGACTCAACATTGTTTCTTGCGCTGAGGGAGCTGGGGAAACGGACTTGTTTTGCTTAGATGATGACCGTGATGGTGACGGTTGCTCAATTGTTGTGTCGTTGTCATGTGGTTTTTCCATGTCCTTGTTAACTACGTGTAACTCGCTATCCTTCCTGTCATCGAAGGATTCAATATCACTAAGATTACTAGGTGGTAGCATATCGGCAACCGATGGAGATTTGTTCGACGAGGCAGATGATGTTTCAATAGACTCCAACTTGGGTTTAATTACGGGAGCCGAATAATCATGGTCATTGTCGTAATTCGAACTTGAGCTAGTGTGTCTCGAATGCGACGAAGCAGCGGACATCGTATAGTGTTTTGCAGTAGTTGATGAGTGTATAAGGTACGCTTAGTATGTGTAGGTTATCACTATGTAAACTCTTATAAAGTAATTGATGCGTGTAGATTTTACAAAGCCAAGTAGCATCATCATATTCAGATTGTTTAAAGATTTAAAAGATTGATTTTGAGGTTTTTGTTTGTATATTTCCTAATTAGGCGATTTGATTATTTTTTATTTTTCATTGTGGTAATTGTGTAACCAGCTTCCCCAATACAAATGAAAGATCTATTTGGCCCATACTCAACTACTTTCTTTTTAACAAAAGAGGAATAGCTATGGCTAGAATAATCATTCTTAAACTTAGACAAACAGTGATAAACCAGACACTTTCGTTAATGAAGTAAATTATTTGTGTGTGGTCGTTTACTAAAAATGTTTGTCGCAAAACATTTACGACATATAAAAGACACGACACTATGTGGGAAAGAAAGTCATGTCATTTCTCTCCGATAAATGAAGAGAGAGAATTTGAGGAGTACAACCCATAAATACAAACAAGTATCAATTGACCTTTTTTAATGTGCATAACAATATGGATTCAAATAGTGAGTTTATTGAATTGACGACTACGAGAAAGAATCTCGACTTGATATCTGATATCAAGTTCTCCAAAAACAATCAGTATCAATTATTGATAGGTACTTGGGGTAATACTTTGCTCTTATACGACTGCCATTCATTTATCAACTATCCTCATGAACCGTTACCCAGAGAGCCTATATGCGAATTGAGCGTTGCTGATACCCCATTGAGTATATTATATCCCGCCAATAACAATACCAATAGCCAAGCACCGCCAATTGTGGGATTGTTAGATGGCTCAGTAAGACAAGTTGATTTTGAAAATGTAAGACTTGGCAAAAATATGGGCGACACATTTGAAGGCGAAGATGTACGAAATGGAATCAATCATTTATGTCAAGGGGCAAACAATTCCGTTGTAGCCAGCTCATTCAGAGGGTATTTACAGCTCTTGGATCAACGATTGCAAAAACCATTGAGCAGTTGGAGAAATGGAAGGAAGGTTTTGGCAATGGAGTCAACGGATAAGTATTTGATTCTTGGGTTAGCGGGAAATGTGGTGGAAATTTATGACTTGAATAAACTAGAGACATCATCAACTCCAACTCCATTGGAAACCAGAGAAGTTGGATTAAAATATCAAGTGACCGATATTAAAGCATCGCCTAATCAAGATGTGCTTGCAATCTCATCTATAGATGGTAGAGTGTCCGTCGAGTACCTAGACTCGCCACCCGAAGTACAGCAGGAGAAAAACTTTGTATTCAAGAGTCACCGACATTTCGATAAAGAATCAGGAACCGATTTAGTCTACCCCATAAATTCCTTAGCATTTAGGAAAAACGTTAGTCGGAACAATTATCTATTCACTTCTGGCTCGGATGGCTATGTTTGTTTATGGGATATTAACAAAAGGAAGCGTTTGAGACAATATCCTAAATTTGAAACATACGAGATTGATGGTTTACCACTGGAAGAAAGAACCACTGAAAGTATAGCAAAAATGGACGTTAGTTACACTGATGATTTAATAGCAGTGGCTACGAGTGATGATAATTACAAGCGAAGGCGGCGTTTATCTGAAAGTGAAAACTCCAGACTACCCAGCCGCGTCTACATGAGACACTTGAAAGACTAGACATTGCCAAAACTGAAATCATGTTTGTTTAATTTTTAACGTTTTGGTAAGTTAAAACTGCAATCGTTTGGAAAGTTTTGAATCTAAATTAAATCGACGATATAAGTACCAGATGTGTGAAGTTAAGTAGAAACAAATACAACGTATGATCAATTAATACCATGACAACAATATCCCTTTAAGTAATATTATAGCCACTCTGATAATAATAGATCAAAAAAGGCAGAGCTAAAGAGGCTGATGAGAGATCAAACTACAACCAGGACAGCTTTTTGAACATTTCCTTTTCTTAAGAATGTAGCACAATTAAACTAACAGGATACAAAAATCCACTTGGGGCTCCCGAAGTCTCTAGAATCTGGTACCTCCAGGAACGAAAACATACAAAAACCAAGTGATATGGGGTAAAAAAACACAAAAACAGAAACAAAAAATGAAATTATTGTGCCAAAGATTCATGCACAGGGAATCAGTGTAATATTAAAGTGAAGGGAAAATCAGAACTAATATATAGATTAAGCATGGCGGCTCACAGTTTACGGAAGGTGGTATTTTCTGGGCAAGTTACCGAATCGAGTCTCCTTTCTAGTATATGGTTACAAGTATTGATATCGTTACGAGAACCGTTTTCTAAAGAAAGAGGAAAAGAAACAAAGCACTTCAGACGGCACATCAGACATTTGTGACATTAACCTATGACGTCCAAAACTACAAGTGATGAATAAGGTGGAAATTCAAACTTGTTTTATGAAAAATTACGGAACATTATACACTATCAAATTCAGAACCAAAAATCAACGATATTGGTATCGTCAGTGTGCTTCACCGGTGCAATGCCAATGGTTTTCTTTTCCAAATCCTTGACAAAGTAAACCTCTCTGAGGAAAGGAAGCCCAATTCCTTCCAAACCTCCTGCATTGGAGTCATCATATATGTAGACGCCACATTTATCTGGATTCCAAGATGATCTATAAACAAAGTTAGAAAGTGGGACGGAAATGTTGATTGGGCCAAGGTCAAAGGTCAAATTCTGGTCTGTTTTGAACACACGATCACAATCAAACCACCCCACATTGTCCAATTCTAGTTCTTTGTATATTTCTTCAACAATATTCTTTTCTANGTTTTCATCCTGAGCATTTCCAACACCAAAGATACCAATGCCATCCGAGCTCACAGTACTGACATCAAATTCAAAGTCCGGAATTTTACAACCATCATCAAAGTAAAGGTCATCGTTAACCTTGTAACCTTTTGTGACTGCTGAACCATCACCA
>NW_026261875.1:0-28466 GCF_024628925.1 Lodderomyces margitis
ACTAGGATGTTAAAGTTTCCAACGTGAAATAGGATATGAAAGGGGTTATACAAATTGGAAAAAAAGACTATGTAATTTTGCCAGATCGTGGCAAATTTAAGGAAACAACAAGGGACCGGCACAAAAACAAACCTATTTACAGCGTATCTTGATGTAAGTGGTCATATTAGGCAGTACCGGGTCACACAACGGTAGGTGCAGGAGCATAAGCTTCAGCAGTAGACTCGCAGTAGAACTATATGAAGACATTGTGTCAAACTTTTCATCTTCCCTTACTCTCAACCTCATTTACTTCTTGAGTTTTCCAAATCTCTATTTCTGGCAAGATAACAACAGGAGGAACAATGTAAGAGTTGAAGGGCGTTGCAACACCAGCAAAAGCATTATAAAAGGCAATAATAGACGTTATGATTCCAATAACACCACCAGCACGAGAAACACCCATATCACCAGTGAACAGCGCACAAGTCATAACCAAATAAGTCAATCCCAAAAACACAAACATCAAAAGCAATGCCACTGTCGATTTCAAAAGAAGCAGGACAACGATAAAGGTCCATATGGTCCATCCTAATAAATATAACCCTACTGCATTTTGTAATTGGTCAGTCCCTTCATAAGCAGCAGCAATACCAAACAGTGGGATGAATATAGCAGCATAACTAAGCCAAAATCCTCCATATGAAAGCAAAAGTGTAAATGCAAATGTATTTCCAGTGAAGAATTCAAGTATCCCAGCTAGTATCAGGGCAGTTGAACCGTAAAAGCAGGCTATTGAAACAGCAACATTGGGGATGGTTATACCCATGACTCTAGCATTAAATAAGCCCATAATCAAGCAACCTATTCCGAAAGAAAATAATCCAAGTGGTGCTGGATTGATGTTGAATTTGGGAAATGGTGCAACTCCTGCGTTTAATGAACCACCAAATGCTGACATCAATTCATGACGATAGTAGGTTTGTCCTCCAATGGTGACTAATTCATCGCCTTTGCCATGCGTGTGGATTCTTGATATGGATGAGTTATGTGATTGATTAGTCTGCAGGTGTTGCACTTCGTGCTCCTCAACATGAGAAGTACTTGGTTTGTAGCTTTCAATTGACGATGAAGATGACATTTTGTGTGTGTGGTTGTTTGTTCTTCTTGAAATGATTATTTCACTATAGCTCTTGAAACATGGTTCTTGTGGCCTCCAATTTATACATTCCCCAATTTGAGAGTCATCCACCAAACCCCATTCGTCTCTCCCTTTCTCTGACACCTCCACGTGTTTGCTATATGACTAGTCTGGTGTGTTTTTTCAGCAATTTTGGTGTGGACACAAGCGGGAACTTACCCCATACGAGCGACCGAACTCTTCTAAGAAACGTTTATCGTGGGGAATTTTAATGCAATGATTGCTATATTTACGAGAGGGGTATTGAAAGAACACAAAAGGGAGAAGTCAACACGACCGAGACTGAGGTGAAAGAGTTCTTGTATCTGAAAACATACCAGTTTCACCTTCTATGCGTACTACCAAGCAAGTCAATGGACTACTATACCAAAACCGGACTTGTAGTACCAGCTTCAATATGTCGTCTTTTGATGTACGTCCAGCAGCAAAAGAGGAAACAAACAGATAGATAAGCCATTTCAGATAATACAGGAAGATCCTTTTTGTGTCAACTGTAACTCTAGAAACGTTCTCCGCCTTAAATTGTTTGTGCTTTGCACAACCCCCAGATGGAGAAGTTGTTTGATTATTTGAATAGATAGATGAAAAATTTTGGAACAATTTTAGGGGAGGTAATTGGACGGAGATTTTTAACCGTCAATGACTATCATATAGACATGTGCAGCCTTTTGTCAAAAGGATGAGGGTATACGTGAAGGGATTATATTGTATGTAAGAGTACCTGTTTATCATTCATTACCACCATTTGCGCACTTCAAACACGGAGTTGTCAATTCTTTAGTTTTTGTAAATTTCTCCGTTCGGAAAAAAAAAGGTTTCTCAATAAAAGTGGGTCTGTCTCTAACTCTGTCAAGGTAAACTTTTTCTGGGCTGAATGTGCTCTCAAATTCCTTGAAAGGAAATTTGATATGATACATGGAGGGGAATTCACACAAAGTATCAACTACAATCAATAAGTGCTCACTTTTCACACACCACGAATGTTAGTACACCTTGTATAGATGGCAATTGAACCTACTGCTTCCGTTGCAAAATTATTTTGCGAGGGGACATGTGTCGCGTCCCTGACGAGACCTAAACCCGACACGATACATGGGGAGCTATACCTAGATTCTTCATATATACAAATATGTTTCCGTTAAATTTATATTTATTTATCTCTTTGCTTAAAAACACTAACTTACGATGCTCGTTGGTGCTACAGTAGGGGCGAAAGGTTTACCATGCAAAGCATTTCCCACTCGGAGTTCTCCATATTTTGTGGGAAATTTTGTTTTTGCAACAATTTATTTTTTGTGGGGTAACTGTACTTTGATAAGATTTAACTGACACACCTACGATATAAGCGATTACATATAACATACAGGCTGTAGTTAATTGGGGTAAGCGTCCTCCCTCCCTCTCTACTAAACACTTTTGCAGGATGTAGTTACCAATTTAGAAAGCCAACAAATGATCCAACTTATTAGATCGACGGAGAGAGGGGAAACCTCAGGTGGATTCATTTTGCAATAAATATCTACTAGACGGATATCCCTTTACTAAATAAGTTCAAGGAAATGAACTTAAAACTAATAAGATGACTGAGATCGTTATAGATAATTTTATCTACTAATAAGTCTTTTGTAGCGTTTGACGAATATCCCATTAAACAAACAACCAATTAATTGCACAAACTAAATTGAAAATCAAGATCATATTACAATACAATACAGCCGGAAATAGCCTCTATAATCGCACTGACTGGAATCACAAAATAACTTACAATACGTGTTAATTGTGTCTTATTGAATTGTTGCAAAAAGACTTTAATGCTGAAAGTTTGAATTTATTATATTTATATATATATAGCTATTTGCTTGGGTTATCCTGTAGGAAGTGGTTTTCTACAACTTGTCACTTTAATCTCAATATACAGATAGCGTATGATTCAGAGCGGACTACCAGTCAGTTTAACTAAAGTTCCTTCTTTGGAGTGACTAAGCTACAGTTTGTGGGATACAACATCACTATCAGAAGTATTTTCATAGCTCATCATGAATTCATCAAACGATTATATACAGATACTAGAAGAATACTCCATCTGTATACAGAAATCAGCACCCTTCCAACTTAGAAACTCATGATAAATTCCTCAACAATTCTAATTGACGTTCTCCTGTTTCGGATTCACGTTCATTAACAAATGAATCTGCTTCTTCGTCCCCTTGTTGTCCACAGACATAATCAAAAGTATAACCAAACTTTCCACTATCTTCAGCTTCAGCATCTTTTTCATACATGTAATTATAATTCAAAGAAGTAATATAAGTGACATCTTCCTCATCAATGGTGTAGTTGTGTGTATGTCTTGTTTTAGCTGATGTGATGAACGCGTCGTATGAAGTTTGAGGTATATTGGATAGTATAGGAGATGGTGTTGATGATACAGTGGATGAAGTTTCGTCAAGATCAAATGTAGCTTCAATTGAACCTATCTGTTCAGTCGTAGTAGCTCTGTTATATTGTTGTTGCCGTTGCTGTTGTAACTCATTTAAACTTTGGTCAGCTGGTATTATCTTCTGAATACTACTCTTAGACCATGATGATGTAAATGTAGTGGCTGCTGTTGTTGTACTATCGTTTGATTTGATTCTCTTGGCGGTAGATTTCAATTTCGTCAAAAATGAAGATGTACGGGTGGGAATCTTTGGTCGGCTTCATTTCCGACTTTTGTTACCAGTAGCGCTGTTGCTGCTACTACTTCTTTTGAGTTGACCGTGTTTGATATAACAATGTTGCGTGTTAACAGATGTAGACTTGGATATTGTGGACACAATATAAAAATCAAATCTCAAATCTCTCTCTCTCTCTCTCGCTCTCTCTCTGGTCTGAGCATCCAAACATCAATAACTAAATGTAATGTGAACTGAAAAATTTTTTCTTTCTTCCTCTTCAGTAATTTTTGAAAAATTCATACACAACAACCTATCATTAACTGAACGTTGTTGCAATACTTTAACTCCCCCTACTCCGACTTCCCCCATCACGCACCGCAATGTCAATCAATGAAGAAGATTATTTGCAGTTAGAAAAGGAAATCAATTTGGACGATATTGATTTCTCAGACTTGGAGGAAAAGTATGAAGCTGATGTTGGATTAGATAATTACATTATTGTTGATGGTGCACCAGTTGCACCAGAATCAAAGGTTCCTGTTTTAACTAAGGTGCTTAGAAAGTTGTTCAGTACCGTGGGAGAAATAGTAGAAGGAGAAGAAGGTCTTTATATGCCATTAGAGGATGGAAAATCTAAAGGGTATTTATTCATTCAATACAAAACACCCCAAGAAGCTGATTCCGCGATTAAAAAGTTACACGGTAAAAAGTTGGATCAGAATCACAGATTGTTGGTGAACAAGTTTTCAGACATTGAGAAATATGGTTCAGTTAGCGCCGAGTTCAAAGAACCAGAGGTTGAACCATTTAAGTCGCACGGTTATTTGCACAATTGGTTGCAAGATCAACAAGGAAGGGACCAAATAGTGACTCATTTTGGAGAAACTGTAGGTATTCACTGGAGCAAAAAGGCAAGTGATCCCGAACAGGTTGTTGACCCTAGAAAAGGATTTACCTCCAAGTACGCCAAGTTTTCACCAAAAGGTACATATCTTTTTTCAATCCACCCTCAAGGAATTCAGTCATGGGGAGGTGCTGATTTCCATAGTGTCAGGAGGTTCTTTCACAACCAGGTTAGACTTATAGATTTTTCACCCAACGAGAAATATATGGTTACATTGTCACCCATCCCCATTGCATTACCAGATTCGGCCGCCGATAGACAACAATTTCCCTTTGGACCCGAGAGTGAAGGACACAAGTTGGTTATATGGGATATGATTACTGGTGAACCGGTTAGAACCTTTGCCTTGCCACCTCATCTTGAACACCAAAAGGAAATGCCATGGCCGTTGGTCAAATGGTCTTTTGATGATAAGTATTGTGCTCGTCAAGGACCTGATGCTTTGGCTATTTATGAAACTCCAAGTTTCCAATTATTGGAGAAAAAGTTGGTGAAAATTGATGGCATTCAAGATTTCGAATGGGCCCCAGCGGGAGTAAAATTACACAACAATAAGGGTTCGAACCTTGAGCACATCTTGTCATACTGGACACCAGAAAGTACCAATCAAACTGCAAGAGTTGCCGTAATGCAGATCCCTAGCAGACAAGTCTTACGTACTGTGAACCTTTTCCAAGTTAGTGACTGTAAGATGCATTGGCAAAGTGAAGGAAAGCTTTTGTGTGTTAAAGTTGATAGACACACTAAATCAGGTAAGACTATTTTTTCCAACCTTGATTTCTTCAAGTTAGGCGAAAAGGATGTTCCAGTGGAGAAGCTCGAATTGAAGGATGTTATCGTCAACTTTGGATGGGAACCAAATAGTGAAAGATTTATCACCATTAGTCGCTTGGATGACGGAGATCCAAATCCATCTATACCAAAAAACACCATTACTTTTTACGCACCAGAAGTCGCCAAGGGAAAGAATGCAAACTCAAAATACAAGGCGTACAAAGTCGTTGAAAACAAACACTCCAACACCATTGCTTGGTCACCAAAGGGAAGATATGCCGTTGTTGCCACAATTTCAAGATCTGCGGGTGAAATTGACTTTTTTGATGTATCATTTGATGATGAGACCAGCAAGAAAGGTGCACCAGCCAACGTCAAGTTGCTTAAGACCGACCAGTATGTGGGAATGACCAACATTTCTTGGGATCCTTCTGGCAGATTTGTCACTGCGTGGTCTTCCTCATGGTTACATGCTATCGATAATGGGTACAGATTATACGAGTTCACCGGTAAATTGTTGAGAGATGAATCAATTGACCAGTTCAAGGACTTTATCTGGAGACCACGTCCTGAAAGTTTGTTATCAGCCGCTGAGAAGAAAAAGGTTCGTTCCAACTTGCGTGAGTACTCTGCTCAATTTGAAGAAATCGATGCTATGGAGGCCGATGCAGCCGTTAAAGAAGCCATCTTGGCAAGAAGAAAGGCATTGGAGGACTGGAGAGCATACAGAGCTAAGCACGTGAACAAGAAGGCACAAACCAGTGATGTGAAGGCTGAAATTATCGAAGAAATTAAGGAGGAGATCATTGAAGAAAAGGAGGAAATTGTCGAGTAATTCTAAATTTGTATACTTACATTTGTCTATTTGACTTGGTTCAAGCGAACGTTGTAACTATATACAGTTGATAAATAAAGACACCATTCACGCCGATTTAGTTTTGAGTTGTAGTCCGTGCCACTTTTTTATTTCATCTTTTAAAATATCATTCACTAGTCTATGCTGTTTGATCATGGGCAACCCTTTAAACTTTGGACTCTCCACAAGAATCGCAAACATTGATCCACACCCTCCCAGGACATCTTGAACTTGTAAATTGACCGGATCAAACTCGTCTTGTAGCTTTTTGTAGATTTTGCTTTCGTATTCACCCATTTGATGAGATGTTGTTGATTGCATTCTTAGTGATGGCAACTGAATCGGTAGTCTATTTGTAAATAGCCTGGTTCTGAGAATATGGTTCGGCAACATCATTCAAGGTATTTTCTGAAAACTAAATGAACTTGAGTTACCTGTGCTTTGGCAGAGATGTATTCTAATAACCGTTTGAAGCTTTAAAAGATCGTTGATGGATGAAAAAAATATGGAAATGCGATTACCAATCAAAAGACAAAACAGGTCGTGTACAATTGTTGCTTGGACTTCAAACTTTAGTACACATATGCTTCTGGAACTTACACAGTTTAATGTTCTTGACTTTGAATGCGCTGATGAGATTCGCTGTACAGTACTTCAACATTCAATTAGTAATCAGACTCAATCATATCAGGTTCTAAAGACAACTGGTGATTGTATGTAACTGTGTCGTGTCGTGTCGTGTCGTGTCGTGTCGTGTCGTTTTTTTTAGGTTTTCCTTCTTTTTTTTTGCGCAAGTTTTTGTTTTTCTATTTTCGTCCGAGTGGGTAAAAACTGAACACCAATCTGGATAAAGAAACAATTGTTGAGTGTTTTCATTATAAAAGAATTGACCTAATATTATGAGGTATGTAATAGATACAAGTTTATTTCAATGACCAATTGACTGACCACTAACGACTTTGTAGTGGAAAATTTGTTAGGGCGTCCAAGTATCGCCATGTTTTTGGGCAAGGCTCCAAGAAGGAGTTGTGCTACGAAAATCTCAAAATCACAAAGAACGCATGGGACTCCAACATTATCCAAACCAACGGAAAGTATATATCTGCTAATTGGGATGCATCAGGAGGTGGAGCATTTGCGATTATTCCAGTTGAAGAAGTTGGTAAAGCTCCCGATAAAGTCTCGTTGTTTAGAGGACACAAGGGGCCCGTTTTGGATACAGCATTCAACCCATTCGACACACAAGAGGTGGCCAGTTGCTCAGATGATGGCAAAATCTTGATTTGGAAGATTCCTAAAGACTATTCATTTCATCGCTACCTTGATGAAAACGAGGAAATCAAAGACATTACTGAGCCAGAAAAAGTCTTGCTGGGACACACTAGAAAGGTTGGTTTGATTGAATACCATCCTTGCGCGGCAAATGTTTTGGCTTCTAGTTCTTTGGATTATACAGTTAAGATTTGGAATACCGAGACTGGCAAGGATGAGATAACCTTGCAACATAAGGATTTAGTGACGTCGTTTGCCTTTAATTATAATGGATCTTTGTTAGCAACTACGTCTAGAGACAAGAAACTTAGAGTTTGGGATATAAGGTCAGGCAAAGTGTTATCCGAAGGTCCCGGCCACACCGGCGCCAAGCCATCAAGAATAAGATGGCTAGGAAACACAGATAGGATAGTAACAACTGGGTTTTCCAAGTTATCAGATCGTCAAGTCGGAGTATGGGATGTCGAAAATATTGATGAGGGACCAATTGGTGGATTTATGGTCATTGATGCGTCCTCGGGTGTTTTGGTTCCCTACTTTGACCCAGAGAATTCGATTTTGTATCTCGCTGGTAAAGGTGACGGTAACATTCGTTATTACGAGTACGACAACGATGTGTTACATGAGTTATCTCAGTATGCTTCTACAGACCCACAAAGAGGATTTGCAGTGGCACCGAAACACTCAGTTAATGTAAAGGAAAATGAAGTTGTTAGAGCATACAAGACGGTTTTAGATACCCTGATTGAGCCAATAAGTTTCATCGTACCTAGAAGGTCTGAGTTATTTCAACTGGATATATATCCCGACTGTCCTTCAACCACACCCGCCCTCAGTGCAGAGGAATGGCTCGATGGTAAGGAGGTTAATGGACCTGTTTTGATAAATATGGAAGCTATATACGAAGGAACAGAACCAAGTTTGAAGGACAGCAAACCGGCTACCAAAGTATCGGAAGTTAAGGAGGCAAAAAACAGAGACTTGGAAAAGAAAAAGGAAGAAACTATCAAGAAAAGGGAGGAGGAGCAAAAAGAAAAAAAGGCAACAAGCGAAAAGAAACCTGAGCCATCCAAGGACGTGGCTGAGTCAGCTGAAACCGTTTCTTCATTGAGTGGTGCCCCCAACAAGAATGTAGATGAGTTGTTGCAGGGTTCTAATGAAGTCGGGGATCTTTTGAATAAGGTAGCCAATCAATCTGATGAAGAAGATTCGAGTGAAACTGAAGAATCAAAGGACGATGGATGGGAAAAAGTGAAGAAGCCTGAAGCCAAGTCTGTCTCTCCATCAGAAAGTAAAGGAAAAGAAGTCAAGGGGCTTGAATGTAATCCATCGTCAAATAGCGAAAACAAATTGGAAAAGGTAGACAAACAGCCCAAAGCATCTTCTCCCGAAACTGAAACTAAAACTGACACCGAAAAGGTAGTTGGTGGCAAGGAGCCTGAAACTTCAAAGTCAATAGATGATAAAGAAACAATCCCCAACGATAGTGCAAAGGACACCGACTCTTCATCAAAAGGTCAAGTGAAGGAAGAGAAAAAGACGACCGATGACAAGTCAACCAAAGCATCCAGTACCAAGCCTACATTAGCCTCTACAATTGAGAAATTATCCAATTTAGTGACACAGTTTGAGTCTCAGATTGTGAAGTTAGAGAAAGCTAATTTGGACAAGGACGAAAGATTGAAATCTTTGGAAGAAAAGATTGAGAATTTGCTTAAAAAATAATCTTATGGGTATATATATATATATTTGTTGTACGTACTACTCCCCCTTAACATCATAGAATTTCTTAAATATAAACGCAATGAAATTGTTTGCATCAAACGTGGCGTTGTCATCAAACAATGTAAACGTCTTCTTTTGCTCATATTGAAGCGCCAATAAATCGTCCAACGTAATCACGCTACTAGCTCCACCAACGACTACCAAGTTCTTGGAGGCCTCAACTGTGAATTTTCCCACTTGGTAACAACTGAACGTAAAATCCATTTTAGAACTGTCAATCAAGCTCAGTGACGTCTTTAATAAAATCTTTTGGTCTTTGAGTTTTTTAGCTGATAACTTGTAAGATCCAAATTCAGGTAGTCTGTTCCTCTTTCTCAATTCACGATTATAAAAGTATTGTTTACTAAACACGGGTATGATGCTAAAGATTTTCTTGTCCTTTGGTTTCAACTGCGAGTCAGCAAGAATACTCTCCACATGGCGATTATACTCGTTCAACTGTTGGCGCAAAAACCTTTCTTTCTCGGACAATTTCTTCACTGTCTGATCGGAAACTTCTAGTTGCTGTACCCGTCTCTTCCTTTGAATATTTTTGCTCTTGATATCTATTGCAATCTGATTCAACAACTCTTGGAACGAATTTTTTCTTGTGACTTCTCCCATAGCCTCTAGCTTCAATAGCGATTCAAGACACATTCGCTTTAGGTCATGGTATGACATCTTGTCTAAGTCACCAAGTGATGTTTTGTAGTACATTTTTGTGGTCGACATTGAATCTTCTTTTTCCAGTGCCACTATCTCTCTAAACTTTTGCTCGTGTGAAGCTTTGATGCCAGAAATGAGTAGCTCTAACAAATCATCGCCCCCTTGCACCCGCATTATGTATAACATACAGCGTTTTGCTTGGGTGAATAAAACTTTTGTTTTTGAGTCGGCAAGTGATTCATCATGCACGTTTCGGTTCAATATAATGGTTATGCTAGACAAATCAGTCATAGCCACCAAGTCAGTCGACAGAGTGGTTAAGCTTTCCAACTTTTGGGCCACTTTAAGCAACGGGTCATCGGTAGACCCCAGCATTACATCAATACTGGATAAAGTAACTTTTTCGAGAAATATCATTGAGTTAGTTTTCATAGTTAGCTTAGGCGCTTCTGCAACCATGTCATTAATGTTGCCACATTTGTACACCTCATCAATGTCCTCAATGTCAATGATCCCACGCACAATCGATTGAATGGAGTCAACACTAGACTCAAGGTAATCATTAAGTGGCTTCAAAAAGTTGTTGGTAAAGGGCCTCATGCTAAATAACTGAAGCATCACCCTATGCAAGTGGCGCAAATTTCCTTGTCCCTTCAAGTAATTTCTGGAGTTGATTCCATAATTCTCTGGAAACAGAATAATCACCCCAAAGTAGTATTTCCAGAAACAGACACCAGCAACAGCCAAATGCTGCTGATCCAGTTGTGCAGGAAAGAGTGAACGAGCAAGTTGGTACGCTTCACGGCAAATGAGTCTCATGTGTACTGGTGTGCGCGAAATGTTGCTTTCAATAAGTTTCATCACTTCCGAGCAATATTCACGTAAACCCATAAGGTTACTCACAAAACGCGATGACACTTCAGGCACTTTAATCGCATCTTGTGGGCTAACTTCAGATTTCACTGTATGCTCGCGTGGCACAACTTGAGAGTGAATAATGGTAGGGTCACTTTCAAAGTCTAGTTCATCATAGTCAAGGATTTTGTGTACAAACTTCCCAGCCAATAATTTCAAATGTTGTCTTTGATACGTGAGATTATTAAAATGGGTGACAAACTCGGTCCAGTGAGTAAACTGAGATTTGGTGATGTCGGTCACAGTTTGTGATTTTGCAATGTCGTTTTGCATAATCACTAGCACTAATTTCATATAGTAATACTCTTCCCTTGTATGCCGACTGATTGATGGCTCGATTATAGGGAACAACTGGAATGTGTTGGCTAGCAACGTTTGATACGATTCAGAACTCTTCAACACATAGTCCTTGGCTTTATATACATTTGCCAAGTATTTACTTTTTGTTTGAAGATGATAAAATAAGGTCAGATATAACTCAACTTTGGCTCTGGCAGCTTTACTCAAAATGTTCAAGTTTGTTGGTATTTCGTTGGTTTGGACCCTACGTTCGTTTGGTCCTTTAAACTTTGTAAACTCTTCAACAGTGATTTTGTTTTTATGCAAAAGACTCAACTTCAAGTCAATGCTTTCAATTTGACCTTCCAATTTTTCATTGTTTTTCGACTTTTCAATAAGTAAATCTTTAACCCTTGACAATTGAACCTCCTGTTCAAAATCACCATCGCTGTTAGATAGAAGGTGAGCAAATTGTCTTAAGACCACCAATGACGGATTTGGACTAGTTATGAGCGACTTGTATGCATACTGGGCCAAACATTTACGAATCATGGCCTGAGCTTTAATTACCAGTTCTATGCGAAGCTCGTAATAGTGTACGATATTATTGAATTTATGCTTCACCGTATTTGCACGTATTTTGGCCTGGAGTGCCATGACCGAGCCCACATGCTCGTAAAGTTCATCCAAGATAATTTCATAATTGAATCTGCCGAGAACTCCTCTAAACAATGTTTGGACAGGAATTATGGAAGAGTGCTCCAACATATTCAACTCTGCTTTAGTTCTTTGAATCGAACTTCTCACTTTTTCTCCACGATAAAAGGCCGAAAGGTTGCTCAAAGTATCGTCCTCATTTATCAAAGTAATGAGCACATTATTGCACAACCGCGAGCGCGCAACACCTGCACGAGCAATACTTTGTAGTTCAACCAACTTTTTCTTTGCGGATCGCACAATCATGTGCTTCCGGTTAATCTCATGAATTACAGCATCTCTTCTGATTAATGATTGCAACTCAATTATTATGGGAGAATCAACAGAACGTGAGCTTGAAAACTTTTTGTACAACTTGCTGCGGCAAAGAGCTTGTAGTTCTGTAATTGGAGGCAATATCTCGTCCTTATACAAAACAAGTACTTTCACTCTACTGTACACAAAACGCATCTTGATTAGCGATTGAAGTTGAGTTATGCTTGATTGCATAGTGGAAAATGCATATTTCGTTGCCTCCACTCTTTCTCTCACAACTTTGCCCCTGATTATACTCTGAAAATGGTTCATTTCTCCGTCTTGTAGTTGGAACCTATTAGCAGTTGCAATTTTTCTTCTTATTAACGATTGCAATTCGACAATCTCATAGCTGAATGCCCTCAATTCGTCTCTATGCCTGTGAATGGTCTTGGATCTAGATAAGTTTCCACGAATGATTGAGCAAAGACGCACTATGTCATCTTCGTAGGACTTGAGCATGATCTTGTCAACAAACATTGAGTACCTAAAGTTTGCACCTCTTGCCAACGACTGTAACTTGATAATGTGTACATAGTTTTCTTCCAACCCATCGTGATTGAGTCGGTCTGACTTTGTGCTTTGAAATGTGGATTGACTTGGCTTTTGCTGTTTTGTTTCAAATGTTGGTGCTGGTGTTTTAATCTCAAACATAGCAGGTGGTGTCAAGTCTGGCTTCTTTTCCTCAATAAATGGATTTGGACTTAATTTCTCCAATTTGGCTTTTGCAGGAGATAACATGTTATTCATGTACCGTGAATCCTCGCTGGTGTTTCCAGAATCGGCACTTGTAAAGTTGGGTAAAGGGGCAGTCAACAATGCCTTATTTGCTGCGATTATATCATCACCCTCAAACTCAATCTTTTTCATTAAATCATTCATTTTAGGATAGCGATGGTCGCTTTTATTCAAAATGTAGCTCAATGCGTGTAAGCAGAACCATACTTTTGGCACATTTTTTGCATCGTACAAATCAGTGAGTTCGAATCGGAATAAATCTGGCACGTTTAGGAAATCTAGCAAATGAAAGAACCGGTTTATATTCTCGGTGTGTCTGAATTGAAGCTTTTTATCGTCCAGAAACACATTCCTTTGTGTGGGCAAAATGACATTGGCTAATTTGGCAAGATAAATTCCATTTCTGATGTACGAAATGAGTTCAACTGGGGATTGCAGAATCTGCTCGCATAAAACTTCTTCTAACCATTGTCTTATTGCTTCCACCCTGCAAAGGTACTCGTAACCAGGAGAGCTCTTGGATGAGTTATTACTGGGCGATGTGTATCCGGCCTTTCTCGACCCAAAATCAAAGCCAGGTGATTGTTGTTGCAACTTTGGGGTGGATCTCACTGGTGATTTATTCAATAGTTCCTTGTAGTTCTTGCGAGCCCAAGTAGGTGTTTCATCGCCAACAGCCACTCCTTGCTCTTTATTTGACGTGTTGCTACTTGTAGAAGACTTGGGAGTCAATTTAAACGACGACACCGTTGCTGAAGGGGAGCCGAATTTCGATTTCAAAGAAGTAACAGATGAGATAGGTTTGTTGATGGGTGAAACATTGAGCTGTTGCGCCAAAAGATCTAGATCTTGATCAGCCAGGTTCGTACCATTGGTGATGACTTGTTTCAATCTCGTTGGTGTATGTATGTTTTGCCTGGTAGTTGGTTTAAGTATTTGATTTTTTTCACCTCCAGTGGGAAAGTACGTCATTTCCAAATGGTGTACTATCTGCTAATGAAAATTGATTTTCAGAGTTTAGCAAACAAGCGCTTTTCCAACTGATAGGTTATGTTTAGAGGGACTGGGATTGACTTTAACTTCTTTTACTTCAGAAAACAGTCGATGTGATTAATTGTGGTAAAGGATTAAGAATATATAAAAATAATGATTGTTTCTTTTTTATGATTTCTATGCACTTCCAAAAATGGACAAAATGTAAACAACCCCAATTGAGCTTTTGAAAATGATAATCTCCATTAAATCATCGTCTGCTTTACACCATCGGCTAGTATAACCCACACCCTATGTCAAAACTACAGCTCCATAGATTTTTTAAGAGTTTAAACCTATTTTATCAGTTGTAGTACACTCATGCGAGCACTATTATTTTAGAATCCGTTTGCCAGTCATTCCCACAGTTGAGAGCATTAAACCCTTTGCAAAATCTTCACGACTGCATTTCCCTTTCTTTCAAGAAATCTACCAGTTTGGAATAAGCACTAACCTCCTGTTTCAATCGTGGTACCGTATCATTTAGCTGATTGATAGTTTGCAAGTACCCATAATAAGTTTCATTCAATTGATCGATATTTATTTCACTCAACAACTTCGTTGCTGCATCCCTATCCAGGTTATCCTCCACGCTCTGCTCCACTTTTTCGTCAATTAATTTAATTATTCGAGTAACTTCATCATCGACGCGAACCACCGAATTTTGATACTTTTCAACAGCTCGTCTCAGTAATGCTCTTTTTAATTCACTTAGCTCAACAGTAACATCATCATATTCGGTTAATATTTCTCGTAGTTGGTTATTTAGTTCAATGTCAAAAGGTTCCACATCATCATCTTTGTCATCAACCAGCAAAAGCTCCTGGATAGGCACGTTACTTCGATCTTCACCATCTACCAAAAGGGAGCTTAGTAGGTTCTGGAATGAATTTAGTAGACATTTCTCAACTTTCTGGTATACCTCATTCTTAATTGGATCGTTGTGAGATGTGGGAAGATGCAAATTGAGATTTAGAATCGTGGACTTTAAAAGGTTGTTATATAGGGTTTTCAATTCCTTTCTTGAAATAACAATTTTTTCGTAATCATTCTGAATATCTAAAGTCAGGAGTGACATGGTGATTTTTACAATATTGTAGTTTTGTTGTTGTGATGTATTCAAATGACGAGTAGATTGTTATGGTTTGGTTTTCGATTTTGGATTTTGGCCTTTTCTCCAATGCTACCAATTTTGGTATTGATTCAAAACTGATTGTGACAAATGCCAACACTTGAGAACTGACTAAAGTGTATGTGAATATTCTACTTAATGGAATAAGACTAACTACTGGCTGCAAAAGACACATATTTCCCTTATCAGCTAAGCGTAGAAAGAAGTCGTTAACTAATCTAAAGGTGTAGTGATCTGTATCAAATGGTCGTGCAATCAACCCAAAGCCACTGTTTTAACTTTTTTCTCTCTCTCTCAAAAGAACGAATTGGGTCAACGAACTTTTAATCAAAGCTTTAGCATCATCTACAGACCAAAGTCATTTGAAAACGGCGTGATTTGTCCCACGTGTATGCTACAATAATAGAACAGTACAAAAAAAATGACAGACGTATTGGGAGATGAATACTATCCTTCATTTGCACCATTTCTTGGATTCGGGGGATGTGCAGCAGCAATGATGTTATCGTGTGCTGGTGCAGCAATTGGAACTGCTAAATCAGGAATTGGTATTGCTGGTATAGGTACATTTACTCCAGAATTGATTATGAAGTCATTAATACCAGTGGTGATGTCAGGTATATTGTCAGTTTATGGCTTAGTAGTGGCAGTATTGATTGCGGGTGGATTGTCACCCACCGAAAAATACTCATTATTCAATGGATGCATGCATCTAGCTTGTGGGTTAACGGTAGGATTTGCGTGTTTGGCATCGGGGTATGCCATTGGCATTGTTGGGGATGAGGGAGTAAGGCAGTTTATGCATCAACCGAGGTTATTTGTGGGAATTGTTTTGATCCTTATTTTTGCTGAAGTTTTGGGTTTGTACGGAATGATCATTGCATTAATTTTGAATACCAAGGGGAGTGGATAAACAAGAAAAAGTAAAAAGAAAAGGACTATTTTTATATAATACAAAGTTTGTATAAAGTGAGAAAATGATTATCTCTCTAAGATTGCACATACACACACACTCTCTCTCTCAATCAGTTTCCATTTTGTCGTCGTCCTTGCCTTGGTTACTTGCTTCTGTTGCAGAGTTTTCTGCATCAGCCTTCTTGTCTTTGCTTTCCTGTTCATCGTCTGGGTTTCCAATAACGACATTTCCCGAGTCATCAATATATTGTGAAGAATGTTCTTCCAAGTACTTAACAGACCTATCAGAATCCAAAAACAACATATAAGCTCTTTTTATATCCTGAAGCTCAACTTGAGAAGCTCTTTTCTTTAACGATATTTGTTGTGCAACTGAAATCAAATTACTGGCGTATCTCAAACTAGTTTCTTGACCAATCTTGGTCAACAATGCAAGCGCATCGCCAGTTAACTCAACTTCTTCCTCATTGGCTCTGATGGATAAAATTGTTCTGATTTCATCACCAGTGTAATTTGAAGTGTGTATAATAATAGACCTATCCAACAAATCAATAGGCAATCCATGAGGTGACTTGTAGTTAGTACCTCTGGTCTTACTAACACCTCTGTTTGTAGCCATCATCACAATTGGCGAAAAGTCATCTTCCAAAGCTCTATTAATAAACGAAAAACACTCAATGTCCAACATATGGACCTCGTCAATGAACAAAACTCCAGGGACAATTTCAGCTTTGCCTTCTTCTTTCCATTCAGCGACTTTGGTGTTGATCTGATCACGAACTTCTGATCTGATTTCTCCAGTATCTCCGGAAAACAATGCCAAGAATCCTTGTTGTCTTGAATTGATCACATCGATTTCATGCAAAGAAACGGTGTGAACAACCTCCTTTCTTTTTTGTAGCTCTCCTTCAGGACATTGAACAAATTTTGTCTCTGGACCCATAGCATCGTAGTCTCGGGCCCTGGTAAATGATTTACCAAGCTTGGTAATTCTACCGGATGCCTTGTCAATGGAGATGACATCACCAGCAAGAACTTTCTCCTTTGTTAACCCCTCAATCATCTTGTTACCAAGTTCATAAATAGTTTCCATGTCAGTGGTCTTAATTGTAAGCTTCCCTTGCTTGTGGCCACCGGTAATCGATCTATCAATTTGAATCTCAACTACTTCCCCTTCTATGATTTCAGTCTCTTCTTTGATTCTAATTCCGATGGATTTTCTAAACGCTTGAGTCAATGCTTCAGTTTTTGATAACTCCAAACTGAAAACTTCAGATGCAGCAATAGCAGTGAATGGGACTTCTGATCCTAGACTTTGGGATAAACCCATGGCAATGGCTGTTTTACCAGTCGATGGCGGACCAGCGACCAATACTGCACGTCCTGCTATTTTGCCCGCTTGGACCATTTTTAAAACAATCCCGGCTGCTTTTCTAGCTTTGAGTTGCCCAACCATTCCTTGAGCATTTTCCTTAGGTTGTAGATTGTCATCCAAGCCTAGGCCCGTAATATGCGAGTGTGCCGCTATCAAGGACAATCCATTGACATCGCTTGTAGTGACCTTTGTGTTGATCGAGTTTGCTATTGATGACGCCTGATATCGGTTAGTAGTCACTCAAATGTGTATTATTAGATTATGAATAAACATACCATTATACTATAACTGAATTTCCAATCAATTCTAATAATCTGACAAAGTGTTGAGTGTGCCTTTGCTAATCTTCTCTTTCTCATTTTTTTTTTTCAGCAGATTTTCTATAGATGAGTGCTACCAAATTTGGTTGAAGGTCGTTTGACCAAACATAGTTGAGTCTGTATCCTTCACAAGTGACCATTGCGTCTAGAGATTATTTCAGGGTGGCGCTGTCTACAATGGAAAATGCCTAAAGAGTTCAAAACTTCTTAGAGTTTATAAGAGGACTCAGCCAGAGAAAAATTTTGACATGTCCCGGCTCTCCAGGCGGCGTCCAAAAAATTATGGACTTTTGTAGGGGAGGGGAGGGTAGGGGTCCCTAGGGTAGTCCCATAACATCTCCAAGGGGTGGTACCCTGCAAGAGAGACCTGTTTTAGCGTTGTTTCTAATTCAACAGAAGATGCGACAAACTTGTTTGATATACTCTCTTGGAAGCACTTTAATGCGTCGTACAAGCGACCTAACGAGGATCTGTGTGTGTTTCCTGTACTAAATGATCACCCTCTAAGTGACCCATGTAAGAGGGAAAGAACTAGAGGACTGTAGGGCTATAGAATCGTGTATATGCTGTAAGACGACGGCGTTGCTGCGAAAAAGAGTGCTTACTAGAAGAAAAAAGAAAACGCTGGGTAAAGTTTTGCAACTATCCAGGCACACAACAACCAGAATAAAATCTTGGCATTCTAAAAAGGTTTCATCCTATTTGGACACATTGAATATTGATCCACATATTAAGAAAGATATAAAACAATATCTACATTTTATTATATCTACCAAAACACTGAATCCGCAGCTCGGAATCCAACAACCAGATTGGGACTAATAAAATCACGAATGATCCAAACCCAAGATAATTGACAATCGCTAGTCTTGCCTTAAATTACTATACAATACAATTTTTATAACCGAAGCTTTCTGTTTTTTATCATGTAGTAAGAATATGAATAAATCGGGTGTATTGGATAGTGATAAGCTAATTGTAAAAGAAATGCTATAAACTTTACAAAGAAAAAGGGATAACTTCAAAGAGTATAAATAACCTTGAATATAGTAAGAATATATCAATTGACCTAGCGATGATTTCCATATAGGCACCACGTTTAGGGAAGCAGTAAGCAAAATTAGTTTCAAGTCCAACTCTGCTTCCTTTCCTTTTCAAGTGACGACAATTGCATGTGAGTGAACAAGTTTAACTTATAAATAAGTGAAGATAATGGAGCATGTCTTGTTTAAACAGTGATAGAATGGTGAAAACGTATCATCCCAATATTGTGGATCTCTGTCTACTGAAGGACCTTCATCATATGCATCGGTTGGGATGGGGATAGTTCATTGGATGATTAATTACCAAAAGACACATTGAATAAAATCTCCAACACAGTTGAGTTGTCTTTGATGTCTTCTTATTGAGGGTACTTGTAATCATATTGGCGACACACTTCTTGATCTAGCTTGCTAGGGAAGCTCAGTGGTGTATCAATAGATTGAATGTTTAGTGATGTAAAGAAACGCGATAAGGTCAAATAAAGGCTTAGGAGTATGACTAAAATGAATAAAGTATGACGGGTAAAGGAGTACTCTGCTAGACCAACAACATTTTGTATCAAAATACCACTAACTTAGGATCTCTTGGTAGACCATCATCATCAATGTTGTTTTTATTCAACTCACCTTTTGTGTACTCCAATCTAGCCTCGTCAAAACTGATACCCTTGGTTTGCATAATCTTTTTAATCTCCTCTTTTGCTATTTGACTCAACCCTTGCCTTGTATCATTCAGATTATTAGCTTCCAAATCAAAGTTCAAGCTACTCAATCCGTCATTAATATCGCCCTCAAATGATCCCAAATTGTGGTAATACCCTTGCTGGATTCTTCTTCTAGTTCTATATCTGTCAAGTAACTCACCTATCTTGTGACGAAGATGAAATACCAAACCAAGTATTACGATACATGCGATAATTAAAACATAGTGAGATTCGAGAAAGGATTTAGTGATGTAGGTGGCACCATTGGAGTGTTCAGGTGACTGTTGTGATTCATCTCGTATACTTTGCAACGGCATTATTTACCGGGTGTGTATCAATTGATCCTTGGGTGTAGTTAGGTTAAACACGTGAAAGTCCTTTTCTCCTTTTCTTCTTTCTCCTCTCTCCTTTTTATTTTTCAATTGCGGAGTTTAAACAATGTTGACTGCGTAGACCCGTGTTTCACGTGTTACACAGTAACACGGTCCGAACATTTGCCCTAACATCATGACCAAGACGTGGACCAGTCTAGTTGGTGTTTCCAATTCAATAGAAGGCGTGACAACTTTGTTTGATATGCTGTTCTCTTGCAAAGTACTTTAATAGGTGGTTCAAATGACCCTTGAGAAAAAACTGCATTGTCATAAATAAACATCTTCGTAATAATCGACCTAGTATTCAAAAGCGGTAGTACTGTAGCATAGGGTATATGCTTGTTAGAAAGGGTGTACTGCTGCAGGATAATTGTGTTCATCAGTATCATATTTACTTAACAGGGAACATTTTGTTCTATTTTTGCTGCAAAATTATTTGAAGATTGAACAAATTAGAAACCGTTTAATTAGTTACGTTTTATTAAGAAGAAGATTATATTCATATACGAGTGTAGCAAATCCTTATTACCTTTACACACTTTGTTCTCAGTTCCTTTTGTGCAGATACAGATGCAGCTAAGAAATTGGTCTCACAATTTTAAACCCATTTTGGGACGTACTCCGCTAAGACCCACATACACAAAAGAAAAATGGAAATATCAACCCACAAGATCTACAACAACAAACAAAAGTACAAACACATATGCATATGTATAACTTTCCATCAACACTTCACATTACATCTCAATATATTGTGTGGAGTATGCACAAACAGTTTGTATTGCTTTCAGTCAAATGTGCAATCAACAACTTGACCAGGAAGACGTTTATAAAGTATTCTCTTATACAGAGCAACGCAAAGTCTGAAATATAAAGAATCCAAATTTGGAAATGTCTGGAGGCAGCTTTTGCAGTCTCTGGTCAAACTTTGACTTGCAACAACTCTGCATCTTTAACAGCTCTCACGGATATAGTACAAATTGTGAAAACTCGTCCACTGTGGTACTGAACTCTTAAACAGAGATGTGTATTTATACCCGACCCCTCAGTGTGCGTTCTCCCCCACTCTTCCCCCAACCACCCCTCCATTTTGAGAACCGTGGAAATTGAAAAGTTTTATTTATTGTCGTTTCATTTCTCACTTTTTTTCTTCCTCTCTATTGGTAAATAACCATGCGTTTTGGCGGAGTTGACATCTTCTGCATATAAGCGCTTGATGGCTAAGTTATTGAATTAAATTTATCCATTTCCCTTCTCCTTTTAGTGTACACTGATTTTGCAAACCGGCAATTAGCGCATATTTTCTGTCTGGGGAAAGGTTTCCGATTAGGTAATTGTCGCGTTTTCTCCATACAAACAAATAATTGCACCAAAGAGAAAAACAAATACACACTGTTATTTAGACTATAAACCTCAGATCATATTATTATTTCATTTTATTTTAACCCCAACTTTTATAAAACTTTTATATATATATATATATTTACATTTCCTTTACTTGATGCTTTTCAAACATGCGAGGGAGAGAGAAAAGAACCTGCACGTTTCTTGATATCTTTTGATAATCAACTTAATCAGTCAGCCATATATCTGTCAACATCGTCTCCTTCGCTATATTCACACATTTAGTCCCCTCCCCACCTATTATGTCCCTCAACTTGGAAGCTAAAATGCAACCCAAGACTATGCCACCTAGATTGCCATCAATCGTTGACTCCGACTTGGACTCACTTTATGCACCTGACGAAAAACCTGAAGTGTTCCAAAACTCTAATGACTTGCCGCTTGAAACTTTGGTCAACCACATTTTGCCTCTTCCACAGGACATTAGTGGAAGAGCGGTCAAGATCCCAGGCACATCAAAACCAGGGTTTACAGAAATATATAGAAATGGTGCTTTTCCAAATGGGGTCAAACGATACTTGTTGCCCGAATTGAACACTTACCATGCCATTTTTGAATCCGCGGTAAAGAGACACGCAGATAGACCTTGTTTGTCTCATCACGAATATGATTACGAAAACGAAGAACACAAGGAGAAATACGTCTCCCTTAACTACCTGGAAGTTAATGACCGCAAAACCAACTTTGCTAGTGGGTTATTGTTTTTATTGGAGACTAATCCTTACAAGAATCTCGATTTGGAGTCCCACCAGAAAATAGTAAATCATGCAAGGGACTACAAGCTGTATGACGAAGATGAATTTTCTTTTGTTGCGACATTCTATTCAGGAAATAGACCCGAGTGGATTTTATCAGATTTAGCATGTTCCTCAAATTCCATTACATCAACTGCATTGTATGATACATTAGGACCAGCATCATCTAAATTTATATTGGAAACCACCCAGTCGCCAGTGGTCATTTGTGCCAAGAACAAGATTGAAGCTTTGATCAAAATGAAAGCAGCAAATCTGAAGGATCTCGAGTCATTAATCACTCTTGTTTCAATGGACCCGTTAAATATTAGGGAGAAGAAAACCGACGCAAATTTGGTTCAACTTGCTCAAGAAAACAATATTAAATTGTATGACTTTAACCAAGTCGTTAAGATTGGAGAAATTTTCCCTCGAGCTGAAACTACTCCTACTTCAGAAACAACATTTACGCTCACCTTTACCTCAGGTACAACTGGTGCCAATCCAAAAGGTGTGGTTTTGCTGCAAAGATCAGTAGCTAGTGCCATCCAGGGATATTCAGTTTTATTGCCTCATCATAAAGATACCAAGGAATTTGCGTTTTTGCCATTAGCACATATTTTTGAAAGGCATATGTCTGCATCAATGTTTCTTTGCGGAGGTGCAGTTGGATTCCCCAGGTTAGGTGGGACTCCACAAACGTTATTTGAAGACTTGAAACTTTTTAAGCCCACATTTTTTGCCTGTGTTCCCCGTATTTTCTCCAAGATGGAAACAATAATTAAAGCATCAACTGTTGACTCATCATCAAGAATCAATCGAGCATTGTATTCCCAAGCTATTGAAACAAAACGGTCCAAACAAGCAAAGAGTGGAGGCAAAGGTGAACATTTCATTTACGACCAAACATTGATTAGAAACTTGCGTTCTCGATTCGGATTTGACAACATGGAGACGTGTTATACTGGTGGTGCACCTAGTGCGCCTGAAAGTATTGAGTTTTTGAAAGCAAGTTTGGGAATCGGTATCAGTCAGGGATATGGCTTGAGTGAATCGTTTGCTGGTATTATCATGGCCTTGCCTTTTCATACACCTAGTATTGGAACATGTGGTTCAATCAGTCCTATGGTGGAAGCCAGGTTAAGAGAATTGCCGGAAATGGGCTACTATTTGAATGACAAGGGTGGTCCAAGAGGTGAATTGCAGTTGCGTGGACCACAAATGTTTAGTCACTATTTCAAAAACCCCGAGGAAACAAAGAAAACCATTGATGCGGATGGGTGGTTTTCAACAGGGGATGTTGCACAAATTACAAATGAAGGGTGGTTTATTATCATTGATCGAGTCAAGAACTTTTTCAAATTGGCACAGGGTGAATATGTGACTCCAGAAAAGGTTGAGAATTTGTATCTTACTTATAACTCCATCTTGACACAAGTCTTTGCCCACGGTGATTTCACTCAATCCTTTTTAGTTGGTATTGTTGGTGTTGATCCGGTCAATATTGTGTCATTTCTTACCGAGAAGTGCAATATCCCACTGAGTGGGGTAGATACAGAAGACAAGATTCTTGAAGTGTGCAACAGACGCGAGATAAGAACACGGATTTTGTTGCAATTGAACACAAATATTGGATCTATACTTAACGGATTTGAAAAATTGGCCAATATATATATTGAGTTTGAACCATTGAGGTTGGAGAGAGAGGTTGTTACTCCAACTTCCAAGTTAAGAAGACCAATTGCATCCAAGTTTTTCAAACCACAGATTGATGCCATGTACAAAGAAGGTTCAATTTTGAAGGACTTGAAGTTGTAAACGTTTTGAGATTGTTGCAAGTTTCCATGCGGATTAGAGCCCATAAACAGAGCTAAATAGAGTTTATTAGATAAAGATTTCATGCTGGTTTTAACGATGTAGATAAAAAATAACTTGGTACTTTTGACGAGTGGAGAAATAAAGGTATATATGCACGATGATGTGACAATATCGAAATGTACAACTGCGCAAAAGCTTAACGAGTCATTATTTATCAAGTGGTACCCTGGGACTCTGCTTTCTACCGACAGAGTTTACATACTTCTACTACACTAGAGATGATGACATTGATAATTACAATTTGGTGGCTATAAGGTGCGATATTTTTCCGTCTTGCTAGAAGGGTTCGTGCGACTTAATAGATGTGATACCCCACACCCCGCAGACGTTGAAGAGTTCGTACTTTCCCTCGGTTATCTTCATCGAATAAAGCTTAAACAACAATTGGTATGGTAAAACAATGCAGCATGGGCAAAGGAAAGCTCCCTCAAGTGATTCTGATTATCCATGGACATTATTTGACGAATTAAACTTCTCCTCATTCACGCCGGAAAAATAAACGACATACATTCCCACACACAAAAAGTATAACTCCGCAAATTTTTGTCGATATATATTTATCGCATAATATACATAGTACAACTGATTTGAAGAATTTCTCTTTTCAAGTACAACACAACTTAACGCAACTTAACATTTGCACAATGACTTTGAAATTACCTTCAGTGATCGACTCCGACTTGGATTCACTTTACGCTGCTGCTGAAGATCCTGTTTTGTTCCAGAATGCCAATAACTTGCCCGATGATGCCTTAATCAACCATAACTTGCCACTTCCACAAGAAATGAGTTCCAGAGCTGTCAAGCTTCCAGGTACCGCAAAACCCGGATTCTCCGAAGTATACAGAAATGGTGCTCTCCCAAATGGATTGAAAAAATCAATAACAGCAGAGTTGGACACCTATCCCAAAATTTTTGCATCTTCGGTCAAAAGACAAGCTGATCAGCCATGTTTGGCATATCACGAATATGACTACGAGAATGAACAGCACATGGAGAGATATGCATCACTCACTTACCAACAGGTTGATGAACGCAAGACTAACTTTATCAACGGTTTGATATTTTTGTTAGAAAGTAACCCATACAAGAATCTTGCCTTGGAGTCACACCAAAAGATTGTGAACCATTCAAAGGAATACAAAAACTACGACAAGGACAATATTTCGTTCATTGTGACTTTGTACTCCGGCAACAGAGCCGAGTGGATCCTTACTGATTTAGGTTGTTCGGCAAATTCGATCACTACAACAGCATTGTACGATACGTTGGGTCCCGCTTCATCTAAGTACATTTTAGGAATTACTCAATCGCCAGTCGTGGTATGCTCCAAAAGCAAGATTGAATCCTTGATCAAGTTGAAAGCCGAAAACCCCAAGGAATTAGAATCGTTAATCACCATTATTTCGATGGATCCATTGAAAGTGAATGGAAAATCTAGCGCATCCTTGATCAAGCTTGCTGAGGAAAACAAGATCAAATTGTATGACTTTAACCAAGCAGAAAGAATTGGTGAAGTTTTCCCTCGAGAAGAAACAAGTCCAAACCCCGAGACCACCTTCACATTCACTTTTACCTCAGGCACAACTGGTGCAAATCCAAAGGGTGTTGTTTTGCTGCAACGCTCTGTTGTTAGTGCACTTTTAACTTTTGCCACCTTATTGCCTCACAATAAAGCAACAAAGGAGTTCTGCTTTTTACCTTTGGCTCATATCTTTGAAAGGCAAATGTATGCCACAGTATTGCTTGTTGGTGGTGCAATCGGGTTCCCTAGATTAGGTGGGACTCCGCAAACGTTATTTGAAGACTTGAAGCTCTTCAAACCCACGTTTTTTGCCTGTGTTCCTAGAATATTTACCAAAATGGAGGCAGCAATTAAGGCAGCTACTGTTGATTCATCGTCAAAGATTAATAGGACATTGTTCTCACAAGCCATTGAAACAAAACGTGCGAAGCAGATGCAAAATGAAGATAGAGGAGATCATTTTATATTTGACAATACTTTAATTAGAAGCTTACGTTCTAGATTTGGATTTGACAATATGGAATTGTGCATAACCGGTAGTGCACCAGTTGCTCCAGACACAATCAACTTCTTGAAGGCAAGTTTAGGAATTGGTATGAGTCAGGGCTATGGATTAAGTGAGTCATTTTCTGGTATATTGATAGCATTGCCTTTCCATTCTCCTAGTGTTGGGACATGCGGGGCAATCAGTCCAACTGTTGAAGCCAGGTTGAGAGAATTGCCGGAAATGGGCTACTATTTGAATGACAAGGGTGGCCCAAGAGGTGAATTGCAGTTGCGTGGACCACAAATGTTTAGTCACTATTTCAAGAACCCCGAGGAAACAAAGAAAACCATTGATGAGGATGGGTGGTTTTCAACAGGGGATGTTGCACAAATTACAAATGAAGGGTGGTTTATCATCTTTGATCGAGTCAAGAACTTTTTCAAATTGGCACAGGGTGAATATGTGACTCCAGAAAAGGTTGAGAATTTGTATCTTTCTTCTAATTCCATCTTGACCCAAATGTATGCTCATGGAAATTCTACCCAGTCGTTTTTAGTTGGTATTGTTGGTGTTGATCCAACCAACATTGTGAAATTCCTTGTTGAAAAGTGCAACATCACCAAACATGAATTGGACACACAGGACAAGATTCTTGAAGTGTGCAACAGACGCGAGATAAGAACACGGATTTTGTTGCAATTGAACACTAACGTTGGATCTGGTTTAAATGGGTTTGAAAAATTGGCCAATATATATATTGAGTTTGAACCATTGAGGTTGGAGAGAGAGGTTGTTACTCCAACTTCCAAGTTAAGAAGACCAATTGCATCCAAGTTTTTCAAACCACAGATTGATGCCATGTACAAAGAAGGTTCAATTTTGAAGGACTTGAAGTTGTAGATGAAGGGAGTGGGAAATTCTTAGAACTGTGGAGTATACACTTTTATAGAGGACGTATATCTTTAGATTCAAAGAAGAACAAAATTATGTTTCACCCTCTCACACTGTACTCCCTTTGACAGTTAGACGAGACAGCTACAAAAGGGGAACATGTTTCCCAAGCTTTACTTCCAGCTGTTTACAAGTAGGAGCTAAACCTTTGTCTCGAATCAATTGATCTTTCCGTCAACCAAAACAAAAATTCGAGCCAGAAGAATCTGATTATTCTTGCAACGTTATCAGAAAACAAAGATTTAAGCACATCCAAAAAGTAGATGACCAACTCAAGCGACGCTCCAGCATGAACAAGTTCAAAGTCCAATGGTCAACATGGATGGTCTGTGAAAGATAATCTCACACATGGTCAAATTGGACAGATCTTCAAGGCAGCAGCTGTAAAAAAAGAAAACACAGTTTCATATTGGACAATTTATAACACAATGATAAGGCAGTGATTCATTTTATGCTGCTATTGATGAAGGCAGTCAAAGTATTGCCTATGAAGAAGGTGTAGTTTTGGAATTATCACCGCTTCACGAATATCAATGTATCGCTAAGTAGTCACCCCACACTATCACACAAGATTCAGAAAAGTTTACTCACTGCTGATAAGTCACCAAAGGGTCAATAAACAAGCTACTCACTGGCTTTATAGTAAGCCGTTGCTCAGTCGTTACTTGATCGTTTCAACTCAAGCAGTTGATACCAGCAAAGCAGGAGTCAAGTCGAACGCGTTGCCCGAATACGTCGAAGCCGTAATCAACCATCGTGTTGCTGTTGAATCAACGGTCGATGAAGTTTATGTCCATGATTTACTCCATGCTAAGCGTTTAGCTAAAATGTTCGGTTTAGAATTAGCCTACGAGGGTGGACATCCTTCGTAGCGGAACCAAGAATGGCATGATCACGATTCACAGAGCTTCTCAGTTGGAACCGGCACCAAGCACGCCTACCGCGGGTAAACAATGGGAAACTTTTTACTAGCAATTTGAGACACAGCTCTCTGCATATTCATTTGACCAATGATGACTTTAAATAAGCATTACCTGCGATATGGATACAAGACAATTATAACTAGTTCAGTTTTCACCGGAATGCTATTGCTCAAATGGCCATTATTAGACACACCACTTTATGAGTTTGCTAATGTTGACCGTCTAACCTAGCAATTGGAGAAGAACTTGCTTTATTTTTTACAATTCCGGGGTTTTACTGTCGATGCTGGTGCCTTCTGCTACATTGACCTACAAGTGGATACAAAGAGAGATGTAAAAAGATAGATAGAGAGAGAGAGAGAGAGAGAGAAAAAGAGAGAGAGAGTTTGATTGAATTTGACGCCATATTAAAAAAATAATACATAGCAGGAATTAAAAAGCAAAAAAAAAAGAAGATACCAGTAGCCACCACAACCACTAAATGTCTCTTTTTCAAACGGACATCAACATCATTAAACGTCTCGACAAACAATTGCGTATTCTTGCTCTCGATCCCAATCAGTGGTGAACTCATAACTCCGGATATTTGGCATAGGATTATAGATTGTGTTGTTTTCTTTTTTATATTTTTTACACTTTTTTGCACAATCTTT
>NW_026261876.1:0-1187 GCF_024628925.1 Lodderomyces margitis
ATTGTTTGTCTTTTTTTCTTCTTCTTCTTTTCTCCGTCTTTTGACAAACTCTCTTTTGACTTCTTTTTTACTTTTGCTTTAGGAGATCTCCGAGATGATTGGTTTCCCCAACGAAGTCAAAAATTGTACTACAAGTTCTCACCAAACAGAGTCAAACACAACCACAACTTACCTCAAGGCATTTGCCATACTTTACCGTAATTCTCCAGCACCACCAACACCACCAGCACTACTACTACGAGGAATCGAAACCCGGAGTTGTCGTAACAATTTCTTAAGATACAGAAGCTTTATAAAACTCTTCATTTTTAGTTATTTTTGCTGCAAAAATACCCTCCATTCCACTGGTTAAAAATCAAGCTATCAAAATGGTTCATCTGTGAAACTGTTTGATGCCATTTTATTATACCATGTTGATACGAGAAATACAATCTCCCAAACATAAACAAAGATGTACTCGTTATTGTATTACTGTTACCTCTTACTTATGGACACAGCATTCAACGCCAAGGACGAATTTGGCAAAATCCGCCTTCTTTTAGCGAATAAGTTTAGACTTACAAGCTATTCCCTTTACTACCAACCAAATGTAGTAATACTGCTTCCTTTTTGAGCAAGTAAGTGTATGAAGTAATGCATCATTTAGAAAATCAAAAAGACATCGTCAAAGCTTTCAATACAGAGTTCTTCCCCTATTGCTCCATTTTACTTGGAAACGACAATATATGGCATCTAGGTGCACTGAGAGCACGTTAAGGTGTTATCAAACTAGATTTATAAGGCAAGAATGGAACCCGTACAATATCGGTGGCTCTTGACAAAGTTCCCCATACGATACAACTTAGCACCAAAAAGAAAATCTCTTCCCAAGAGCTAGTTCAAAACCAATCGATACGGGGGGTTACAGCTTCGTCTCTATTTCTCTGCAAAACACCATTTTGTCAGTATTTCTTGTATCTGCAGAAGCTAACAAAATCATGTGATTATATATCTCATTCCATAACGGGTCTAAAGAAACGTATATTTTAGACAGGGTTTCCTCATACATTTTAGACAGGGTTCCCTCATACATTTTAGACAGGGTTCCCTCATACATTTGATTAATGCAGGAAAAGCCCCTTGCATATTTTGTTTTTTTCTTTTCTTTTAGTTTTTCTTTCTATTCTTCATCACGAAGGTCGCCAATT
>NW_026261877.1:0-49217 GCF_024628925.1 Lodderomyces margitis
TGGGTTGAATGTTTTGGTTGAGTTGATTGTTGGTTATGCAATCCCTGGTAATGGTTTGGCTTTATCGTTCATTAAAGCCTTGGGTTACAATATTGACGGGCAAGCGCAAAACTTTATCAACGATTTGAAACAAGGTCACTACACTAAGCTTCCACCGCGTGCTACTTTCAGAGTTCAATTACTTTCAATCTTCATTGCTTCATTCATCCAGTTGGCTATTTTGAACTTCCAGATAACTGGTATCAAGGACTATTGCGTACCAGGCAACAAACAGAAATTCACTTGTCCCAGCACAAGAACCTTTTATACTGCTTCTGTCCTTTGGGGTGTCATCGGTCCAAAGAAAGTGTTTGACCATTTATACCCTATCTTGAGATGGTGTTTCTTGATTGGTTTCTTGTTGGCATTCCCATGCATCGCTTTGAAGAAATGGGGTCCCAAGAAGTATTTAAAGACATTTGAACCAGCAATCATCATCGGAGGTATGTTAAACTACGCTCCATACAATTTGTCGTATTACATTCCAGGTGTCTACGTATCGTTGGCATTCATGTGGTACATCAAGGGTAAGTACGAAGCTTGGTGGCAAAAATACAACTATCTCCTCTCAACAGGCTTGAGTGCGGGTGTTGCATTTTCATCAATCATCTTCTTCTTTGCAGTAATGTATCATGAAAAGGACATCAATTGGTGGGGTAATACTGTTGTGTACACAGGTTATGATGGTAATATGGTTGGTAGGTTGAATGCCACTGAACTGGCTCCAGATGGATATTTTGGACCAAGAAAGGGGCATTTCCCATGAATAAAAGTTGAGGAAGTTGGTCTTTTCAATTTATTTTGTTCTTAGTTTGTCTTTAGTTTGTTTTGTATGTGTCTATGTTAATTTAAGTAGCTGTATTTACCGCGTTTGAACTATAGATGATATAAAGATTGCGAACATGAACAGAGTTGGTGGAGATTGATTTAGTTACCAAATAACAGGTGGGTGCTAATTCAAAAACAAGATAGCAAATAACTGTACTGTAATTGAAGTGGATTATTGTAGCTACGTTTAAGGATAAACTTGGAGTAAATAGGTCAGATTTAAAACTGTCGTGGAAAAGCAAGTCCTGAAACTTAATGCAAATAGTAGAAAGTTGGATGCAAGAAGGGAGTAGGAACACTAATTTATTGCTCTCTCAGCCTATATCAACAGGTATGTCATGAAGAATCTTGAAGCAAGGCGACGTTGTAGATTCACAGTAAGCCCTTCTAGTGGCTAAACCTCTAGTTGCTTTTGTTGGGGGACAAATTGCGGCGTAATAATTCTAGACGACTTTGTGTCGTGGGAAGAAGAAAGCTGGAAAAGTCCGGTGTGGGGGGGGGGGGGGAGATATATATTTCAGTCGGAGCACATGTGTGCGGTGCAAAATCAGCATGCAGATTACAAACCTGAATATACTTGAACTGATTTGTTTCTGAGTAATAAAATGGAAAGAGAATATGTGGAGGGTGGGTTGAGTAAACTGAAACATCTCATTGTACACTTTTCTGAATAGAGGTAGTTCCTGGTTAGCTCTGTTTAAACAATATCAGAGTTCCACGTTACTCCAGTTTGCTCCTCTCTTTATTGGTCTCTTTGTTACTGTAGATGGATAATTTGGTAAGATTAATTTAATTCGGTTCTTACATAATCAATCACCTCACAGAAGAAAATAAATGATTATTAGAGATTTAAGAGGAGAGAGACAGATCTCCTTTGCTAACAAAAAAAAGTTCAACAAATTAGAAGACAAACCAGCATTTGACTACCCCAATTGAATACAAACAGGTACCTTCCACCACACAATGTTAGACGTCAAAATTGATACAATTGATACAAAGCCATTCCAAGATCAAAAGCCTGGTACTTCAGGCTTAAGGAAGAAAGTCACTGTTTTCCAACAACCCCATTATACTGAAAATTTCATTCAAGCAATTTTAGATGCAATTCCTGAAGGTAGCAAAGATGCAACGTTAGTCATTGGAGGTGATGGAAGATACTACAACGATGTAGTCATTCAATTGATCTTCAAGATTGCCGCTGCCAATGGTGTAAAGAAAGTTATCTTGGGTCAAAATGGTATCTTGTCTACACCAGCTACATCACATGTGATTAGATTGTTGGGAGCTACTGGTGGGATCATTTTAACCGCAAGTCACAATCCTGGTGGACCAAAGAATGACTTAGGTATCAAGTACAACTTGGGCAATGGTGGACCAGCACCTGAATCAGTCACCAACAAGATTTTTGACATTTCGAAAACGTTGACCAGTTATAAATTGGCTCAATTAGACGATGTTGACATCTCCAAAATTGGGCAAGTTAAAGCAGGTCCTCTTGAGATTGAAGTTATTGATTCCACCAAGGACTATGTTGAAATGTTGAAGGACGTCTTTGATTTCCCATTGATTAAATCATTCTTGGACAAAGCAACAAAAGAACAAGGGTTTAAAGTCTTATTTGATGCGTTGAATGGTGTTACTGGTCCATATGGATACAAGATTTTTGTTGAAGAATTGGGCTTGCCTGAATCATCAATTCAGAACTGTAAACCATTGAGCGATTTTGGTGGTTTGCATCCTGATCCAAATTTAACTTATGCGCATACACTTGTTGAAAGAGTGGATAAAGAAGGTATTGCATTTGGTGCCGCATCCGATGGTGATGGTGATAGAAACATGATTTACGGAGCAGGTACATTTGTATCCCCCGGTGATTCAGTGGCTATTATATCAGAATATGCAGACGCCATTCCTTACTTCAAGAAACAAGGTATCTATGGATTGGCTAGGTCAATGCCAACTTCAGGAGCCATTGACTTGGTTGCGAAAGATAAAGGAGTCGATGTATACGAAGTCCCCACCGGTTGGAAGTTTTTCTGTTCGCTCTTTGACGCTAAAAAATTGAGTATTTGTGGAGAAGAAAGTTTTGGTACTGGATCAAACCACATTAGAGAAAAGGATGGATTATGGGCCATTGTAGCTTGGTTGAATTTATTAGCTGATTATCATAAATCAAACCCTGGTAAACTGACGTCGATTGAAATTGTTCAAAATTCATTTTGGGACAAGTATGGAAGAACTTTTTTCACCAGGTATGATTATGAAAATGTCTCGAGTGAGGGTGCCAATAAATTGATTGACTTGTTGCAAAAGATTGTTGATGAGCACAAACAAGGTGATGAATTGGCTCCTGGCTATACAATTAAGCAAGCCGAGAACTTTTCGTATACTGATTTAGACGGATCAATTTCTTCCAAACAGGGTTTGTTTATTAAATTCACCAATGGATTACGATTTATTGTTCGGTTATCAGGAACCGGGTCTTCTGGAGCTACGGTTAGATTATATTTGGAAAAACATTCCAATGATGCGTCAACTTATCAAGTTAAAGTTGATGAGTATTTGGTCAAGGACATTGACTTTGTTTTGAACTTGTTGAAGTTTAAACAATTTTTGGGTAAAGAAGAACCCGATGTACGTACATGATCATTTTTCCAGATTTGATGTTTACGTAGTGTTGAATACTTTTCTTTTTATTTATCTTTTATAATTACAATGGACTTGATTTTTTTGTTTACAGCCAAAGGAAGTATACAAATTATACAAAATTACATTAGTTTTTAAAAATATTGAATTAATTTTTAATTTAGTTTTGATTTCTTTTCATTTCCTTGTATGACTGAACTATCGTTGGTTCTCTTTGAACCTCCTTCGTGAGTCGAAATGCCGGTAGGTTTCTCTTTTCTAGAAGCATCAGCTACACTACCATCTGGAAATTGCAGTTGCTTTTGTTGCTGTTGTTGATGCTGTTGTTTTTGAGACTGGCCCAATCGTTCACTCAATTGAATTCCCAGGTGTTGAGCTTGTGCCATTTGTTCATCGTGAGCCAAGTACAGTTGGTACCCAATCACTTGTCTCGAGTTGGAAACAGCTGCGGCAATCTCAGGGTCACTTGGTTGATGATAATATAAACGTTGACCCAGTCCAACACCAAATTTAGACGCATTCATTTCTTGTTTGCGATTATACTCCTCCAATTGACTGGCTTGTAACTCCACTGCTTCTTCCAAACGTTTTCTCATTGAGGTTTCTCTCAATCTTGCTGCGTGTTCCATGGCTTCTAATTCCATAATACGTGTACGGTATAAATCATTAACTAGTTCAAGCTCGGAAATACGTGTTTTCAAAATGGTGACTTCATGAGGATTGGAGTTGTTGTTGTTATTGTTGTTGCTGCTGCCACCCCTGTTATTGTCGTTGCTGCTGTGGTTGTCATTTCCTTTTGGAGTTTCGTTTCGGCTGGAGGAATTAGAAGGTTGCTCAGAACCGCTTCTTGACAGGTTGTTTGTTGACTGCTGCTGGGTTGGGACGGTTGAAGCTGGGTGCTGGGTTTGGTGTGGTTGTTGAAGAGAAAATTTGTTTAATGAAGGCAAAGTAATCTCACCAGAAGCAACATGATGTAATGGAGGCAACGTTGGCGTGGATGACCTCGATTGTGCTGCTGAAAAAGCGGGCGAAGTCTTGTTCAACGCCGGTAAACGTGGCAATTGAGGTGGAGTAACGCTTGAGAAAATAGACGAGGATGAACCGGTTGTAGTTGTGGTGTTGCTATTAGTTGGCCTTGAATCCTTTTGCATCAAGGAAACTCCCTTTTGTCTAGCTCCTGTGTTTAAATCTGGTTTGAATGTAGCACTAGGACCTAGTTCGTTAGACAAGTTTTCCAACACACCAGCTGCTGCATGCATTGAATTGGACTCGGCAGTTGACGAAGCTGCAGTGGTGTTTGTCTCTGCTGGTGCGGCTATTGGTTCATTCCTTACTGCTGATGACGACGTTGTTGATAACATCAATGGCGACGTAATTCTTCTTAATCCAGGGGCAAACTGAGTTGGTGTAGATGACGGATAGTGTAATGGCACTTGTTGGTGTGCTTGTAAAACATGGTTTGGTAAGTGAGGAGGGAAATGTGGCGTATGGTGCAACAGGTGTTGTTGTTGTTGCTGTTGCTGGTAATAACCATTTCCATTAATTGAAGCTAAATTATTGTAGGAATGAGATCCACCTACACTATTGCCGCCTTCTGGTTTAAAAGTGGCTGGTGTGTTGCTGCCTGAAGTAGCTGGTAAAAGTGGTGTTAAATCATTGCCGTGAGTATTGCTACCTCCAATTCCATTTGCACCACCAGTTGCATTCTTGAGTTTCTTCAGTTTTGGTGACTTCTTGCCTGACTTCGAATCCTTTGACTTTAATTCAGGTGTATTTGACGCTGTTGCTCCCTTTGACGACGAGTTAGCTCCATTTGCACCCAGTTTTACTCTATTTCTTGACTTGATTGTGTCAGTCTTTAAACTGATTGGTCTTGGACGTCCATGTAATTTGAGAAACAACCCACAAGCGTTACATAAAACTTGTCCTGTTTCATCTCTTCTCCATAATGGTGTCGTTTGCGTCTTACAATTGCGACATACCGGACTCGAAAGGTTGGTCTTGGATGTTGAAGTACCGTCGGTGTTTATATGAGACGTTGGCTTGACATTAGGATGATTGGCAGCAGAAGCACTTCCGTCTGTGCTCCCATGGGCTTGTTCTATTGAACCTTCAGTTGAGGGAAGTGTTGGCAAAGAAGGAGAATCTTGACTCTTTAGTTTTGATGGTGGTGTAGGTAAAGGATGGGAAATGATTTCCCCAGTTTTATATCCTGGTGATTGAAAATTTGATGTAGCATTATTGGAATTAGATTCATAGTCACCTTTAGCCTTGACTGCTGGTGGGGTAGATAAAGCCGATGCTGGTGTGGTAACAGATTCATTTACATTAAACACCTTCACATTGAACCCTGCGTGGTTGTGACTCTCTCCTGGCTTATAGTTAAGTGAACTTGGGTTGGAATCAGTTGCAGTAGCAGTAGCATATGACACTGACAGTGGTTGCTGCTGCTGCTTAGGGCCTGAGTGTGTATTTGCATCTCCGTGTGCTGCCTTTACTGTTTCTTCAAACTTTGGTAGCACAGTGGTAGTAGTAGTAGTAGTATTTGTAGTAGATGATGGTGGTGATGATGATGAGTTACTTTTGGCATGTGGACTCTTTAACTGTACTGGCTGGGAAGGACGTTGTTGAATATCAAGTAAAGCCATTATTTGAATATGTGAAATAATATACAGATGGTGGTTGTGGTTGTGGTAGTGGTAGTAGTATCAGAATGGAATACAGTAAAAAGACTGATAAAAAGTAAATGAAATAAATTTTTCAATTGGTTGAAAAAAAGAAAAAAAAATAAAAAAAAAAATGAAAATTTTTTTGAAAAGATAAACGAATGAATCTGATGGAAAACAATAAGACCTTTCTATTTATAGTGTTGATAAACCTTTTACTCTCTTCTTCTTAGCGATCCAGTGAATAGTAACTGTGCCAAAGATTATAGCTTGTGATATGAGTATGTGATAAAGTGTGAAGTGGTGCGGTGTGTAAATTGTTACAGTGGTATAGCTCTTGTTGTTTTGTCTTGATTAAAAGTTTATCTGATAAAAGAAAAGAGGAATACGTATTGTGTGTATAAATAAAAAATAAAATATAAAATAAAAAATTTTTCTTTTCGCTACAAAAGTAGTGTACTTTGGTACATATTTTATTGTATGATCTTTTTATATTTTAGTTGGCAGTGGTGAGTGGTGGTGGTTGTTATCTAATCAGTTTTGTTTAGTTGTAATTAAAATTGTCTGTCTGTTTTTTCTGTGTCTGCATCTGTTGGAAAAAATATTTTCTTAGTTTGAAAAGTTATCTGCATTTGGGTATTTATTATGTACTATGTGCAGCATACATACATATAACCTTACTAAATCCGATGCAGGACTCTGGCCACTTCTTTACAAATTATTCTCCATATGCAATTTGCCATTATTCAATTATTACAACCATACACACATATTGCATGCACCTCGCAGGGTTTATCTTTTAGATAACCAGGTGACTTTTTTTCTCTCTCTCTCACCAATTGACACACGGAAATTTTTATCTCTCATTAGGCTTATTATTCCCCACTGAGTAGATAAGATAAAAATTGCATAATCAAAGAAAGTAAGATAATCTTTTATAATTGCTATGGACCTTGGAGTGTGGAGAGCTTATCTATCAAAAGTCCACACTTTTGATAATATCCTTATCACATTTGATAGGAATCGGAAAGTGGGGCGGATTTGTTTAGCTCACACTAGCCATAATAAAACATAGAGGAGAAAAATTAAAATAAAATAAAAAAAGGTAGTGTACTATCTACCAGGAAAAGGCATTCGCGTTTGTGGATTTAACTTCTTTTCGATGGCTAGAACCTTCTTTTTCCTTGGTGAGGTTCTATTTTTAGTTCCAATAGAGTACGTGGAGGAGGAGGCGTGTAAACTAGAACACCTTCCTCCTTTCCTATAACCACTTCCGTCTATGCTTCAAAACTTCCCCAATAGATGACAAGTTTTCTTATCTGATCTTGCCTCTATCTTTACTCTTTGTTGTTATCTTTGTTTTTGTCATAATTTGCATAAGAAGATAAGAACTGCGAAAGGCACGACATAAAAATCTCCTCTTATCTTCTTTGTTATCACACAGTTTTAGCCAACTTTGGAAGTCAAACAATAGCCACTGTGGTTACACCTCCTCATAATGGTTATTACGTGTAAGCCCATCTTATTACGTGATTCAATTGTTTAGGCTGCAATAGTAACTCTCTTTGGACTGAAAAGTTTATCTACAAATCGTTTGTTGTGTCTACACCTTATCTTCCATAAATGGGTGGATATCAGTGTCATCAGTGGCTCACCTGCTTATCTAATTAATCCAAGCACGCCCTATCTACTTGATTGTCTGTCTCCCTATTGCACTGAACTTATCTGGTTTATTTTTCGTTAACTCCTGTTTTTACCCAATTTCGCAACCAAATTGAAACAAAAAGTAAAATTGATGTGACGTGACATAAAGTTCAACAGGAAAGATCTATACCATAGTAAATGAATGAACAGGTCTTTTCTTGTAATGATAAACTGGATTATACTAATATCATCTCGTGCTTATCATTAACTAAAATTTTATTAAATATCTACCCTCTACAGAAAACACAAGACTATTGTATGTCCTCTTCATCGCTGTTGTTATATATTCAGCTACTTCCCGAATGGAAAGGATTATAAGGTAGACTGCTTGTGGTTAAGCTCATACAATGCTGAATGCGATATTTACACCAAAATTTCATGACAATAATGTGTAGTATTCCACTTGATTATACTTATATGTGCTCTTACCAATGATTGAGTGAGGTCGTTAAGAGAGCACCCTTTGGCACCTTTTGAGGAGACGGATTTAGTAGATGTTACCGATTTGAAATTTGCGTTTCAGTTGCTACCAAATAAAACAAAATCATTTTCGAAAGGGGGCTGCGTGAAATTACGACAGAAATAAGTAATTGACACGCTTTGAATTTTGTATTGTTTTTTTTTGTTCAATTAAGGAAACATCATTAAACACAAACACACTCACTCAATTCCAGTTTCGTCATATTTTGAAATTTGGCGTACGATCCGAACAAAGTTACACTTACCGATTGTTCTGCCAAACGAAGGAAAAGCGTGTGATAAAACAGCGAGTTACAACAGTGTACCAACTGAAGAGTGTATGGCCCTGTCGAGTGTTTTAGGCCTAACTGCTGTACATACTAAAACTGTAATTTAAAAATAGCTCTAAATACTTCACTTATGAGAGTCACAGCCAGAACTGTTAATCTTGTAGTGTTCAAAGGCGTGCCTAGTGCAGCGTCCTCATCCATCACCAATTTAGGCAAACTAAATTTGCCCTCAGCCACATTGTTTGTTTGAAGAATTACACGAGCGACACGAGATAAAAATACATTTAGTACGTGTACCTTGTAACAAAATCAAAACAAAAAAACAGTAAAATGTCAAAAGACAAAAGAAATTGACACTGAAATTTAACACAACACATTCTCTACAATATATACATAATTACTACGCCTACCTTACACACACACACAAAATTTGTGTATTTTTTTTTTGTTCTTCTTTTTCAATTACAAAAAAAATTTTTTTTTTTCTAAAACACTTGTGATCTCTCAACATATCAACACCACTTTTATACTTTAATCAAAGCGCCTACCAAATCAATCAATTAATCAATCAATCACAGGTTAGATTTTTGGCTATCATCTTATATTGTTATTATTACTATACACATATAGATCACATAATATAGTAACACACTTGGTTTCATTTGCATCACCAGTTTTTAGCTTACCTAATTGAGGATTTTAACACTTAGTTTTACTCCTTATCGACAAAAAAACAGAAAAAAAATAAAAGAACAACAAACTCAACAACAACTCACACGTCTGTTTTACCTCCTCCCCTTTCATCCTACCCCTCCACCTACACATACATATACTCACACTTATACATATCATACAAAATGGTCAATGGTCCTGCTGAACTTCGTAGAAAATTAGTCATTGTCGGTGACGGTGCTTGTGGTAAAACTTGTTTATTAATTGTCTTTTCTAAAGGAACCTTCCCTGAAGTATACGTCCCAACAGTTTTTGAAAACTACGTTGCTGACGTCGAGGTTGATGGAAGAAAAGTGGAATTGGCGCTTTGGGATACTGCTGGTCAAGAAGATTACGATAGATTAAGACCATTGTCATATCCTGATTCAAATGTCATTTTAATTTGTTTCTCAGTTGATTCACCAGATTCTTTGGATAACGTTTTGGAAAAATGGATTTCTGAGGTGTTGCACTTTTGCCAAGGTGTCCCTATTATCCTTGTTGGTTGTAAATCGGATTTAAGAGATGATCCTCACACCATTGAGGCTTTAAGACAACAACAACAACAACCAGTCTCTACTTCGGAGGGACAATCTGTTGCTCAAAAGATTGGTGCTGCTGACTATTTGGAATGTTCTGCCAAGACCGGAAGAGGTGTTAGAGAAGTATTTGAAGCTGCTACTAGAGCTTCCTTAAAGGCCAAGGACAAGAAGGAAAAGAAGAAGAAGAAGTGTGTAGTTTTGTAGATATTCCACAACCAAATTTAATAAACATATAGTCTAGCCTTGAGAGGACTTGTAGCGAAGGAGTAAAACAACAAATGAGCTCACGCAAGAGAGAATGAAGTAACATCTCTGAGTGGAGATTCTTCTTCTTTTTCTTCCTCTTCTTCTCCTCCTGTTGAAGGACATGCAGGTGCAAAGACTTTACTATGCCTGTGGTACACATGTAAGTCTTCCTCCTCTCTCATAAATGGCCACCATGTAACTGAAACACAAAAGATTCCAAAAATCAACAACAACGATTTTGAAAAAAAATAAAAAAAACAAAAACATAAAAAAGAAAGACATTGACACGGTAACCTCAAAAGCGAACCTCAGTACACCCGCACAAAATCAAACCACCTCCATCAAATGGGCTCTCTAAGGTCATTCATCAAGGCAGTCCGTAAAGCCAAGACGATTGCTGATGAACGTGCAGTGATCCAAAAGGAATCAGCGGCAATTAGAACTTCGTTCAGAGATGTCGGTCTTGACCAAACAACAAGGCGAATCAATATATCCAAGTTGTTGTACTTGTATATCATGGGAGAAAAGACTCACTTTGGTCAGGTGGAGTGTCTTAAGCTACTTGCATCTCCTAGGTTTGCTGATAAGCGATTGGGATACTTGGCGTGCATGTTGATTTTGGATGAAAATCAAGAGGTTTTAACCTTGTTGACAAATTCATTGGATAATGACATGCAGCACCATAATGCATACATTGTTGCATTGGCGCTCTGCTGTCTTGGAAACATTGCATCTCCAGAATTGGCTCGTGACTTGTATACCAATGTGGAAACCATCCTCGACTCCAAAAACAACTTTTTGAGAAAAAAGGCCTGTATCGTTGCCGCAAAATTGGTGGAGAAAGAGCCTGACTTGTCAGAATTCTTTTTACCAAAAGCATTGGACTTGATCAATGAAAAAAATTCATCGGTGTTGTTGGGTACATTGAGATTGATTGAAGCTTTGTATTATGTCTCAAATGAAAATCGACCAGCTTTGACAAAGGCTATTCCCAAGATTGTTGGTCATTTGAAAAGAGTAACAACGATGGGCTATCAACCAGATTACGATGTTATGGGTACGACCGATCCATTTTTGCAAGTTAGCTTGTTGTCGGGTATTAGGACATTGGCCATTGATTTACCATTTTCCGAAGAGATTAACGATATCTTAACACAGGTTGTGTCAAATTTGGATAGTGGCAAAAACGCTGCCAATGCAATTTTGTACGAATGCGTCAAGACGATATTCGCAATTCAATCTGATCAATCGCTCAAGATTTTGGGAGTTAATATTTTGGGTAAATTCCTCGCTACAAAGGACAACAATACACGTTATGTTGCTTTGGATACCTTGTTGAGTATTGTGAATATTGAACCTTTGGCCGTTCAAAGACACAGATCGACAATTGTCAACTGTTTAACCGATGGCGATATCTCCATCAGGAGAAGAGCTTTGGAATTGTCGTTTGGTATTATAAACGAACAGAATATAAGAGTATTGGCTAGAGAAATTCTCACCTTTCTAGAAGAGTGTTCCGATCAAGAGTTGAAGTCATATGTCACTTCACAATTGACTATAGCCGCCAGCAAGTTTTCACCAAATGACAAATGGCATTATGATACGTTGATCAGGACACTCAAGGCAGGAGGCAACGCCTTGACACCAGATATCACTTCCAATATACTTGCTTTGATATTACAATGCAATGACCAAGAATTGAAAAAGCATGTTGTTCTGAGGTTGTTTGCCTCTTGTTTGGAAGATGAAAACCAATTTGCATTGGCGTTAGTGACGACCTGGACTTTGGGTGAATATGGTGATTTGATATTAGGTACGCTGGTTGAAGCAGGTGAGAAATCAGAACAAGTTACTGAAGGACGGATTGTTGACTTGTTTGAACAATTGCTTGATAATTCAACCTACTCGGCGCAAGAGCTTTTGCAATTGACCGCATATGTATTAACATCAACGTTGAAGTTGTCGGTCAAATTCAAAAACTCACTGGTGATAGAACACTTGAGGCGAATCATCAACTCCAAAACATACGACTCGAATTTGGAAATACAAATTAGAGCAGTAGAGTATCAGGAGATTTTTGGCCAAGATGCAGCATTGAAACGCGGTTTACTTGGAAAAATGCCGGCACCACCGGTCAAGGAGCGTGAATCGTTGAAACTACACAAGACAAGCAATCATCATAAGAGGAACGAAGGTGGTGGTAGTGGGACTGCTTCTGCAGCTATTTCAACAAACTCCACCCAGGATGATTTATTGTTGGACTTGATTGAGAATGATGATGCACCAGGGACAGCTAGTAATGATATACTATCGGATATATTTGGCGATAGCAATCCCAAGAGCCAAAGCTCGAATAACTTTAATGGTGCTAGTGCAAATGAGATTGTTGCGTTTGAGAATGCAAATGTAAAAGTCTCATTCGTACCAAAACAGTTCATTACAGGAGATGCCATCGTTGAAGCAATCATTGTTTCCAAATCATCAACCAAGATCGATCAATTCCAACTTTTAATAGCAGTTCCAAAAACACAAAAGCTAAACATCACATCGACTTCTGGTGGTGACACTTTGATATCCAGACAGAGCCAAATTCGCCAAGTGTTGAAAGTTTCGGGCAAACCAGGATCCAAGTTGAAACTTAGAATCAAGCTCAAGTACAGGCTAGAAGGGGATGCTATCGTTGAGGATCAATTTGATTTTGCTGGGTTTAAGGAATCGTTGTAGATCGATTAGGGGTGCCTCGGCCTGGGGAAAGCATATTACACAAAATCTTCGTTTCATTTGTCGCATCCGAGATTTTTTTTTTCTTTTCTTTTTTTTTTTTTTAATTTGCTAGAACGTTCAGTTGGATCGCAATTTTAAGACTAAAAAATACACAAGAACAATAGAGAACCATCAAGAAATATGTCATGAACACAAACCTGATCCTTGTTGGAGGAAAAAGAGAGAGGGAGGAGGAAGCTCTATTGTTTCATAAGTACTTAGTAAATACGTTGGGAAAAAAAAATAAAGAAAAAGAAAAATTTCTTACTTTCTACTCTACATTCTATCACCCCAAAAATTTCATCATGTTTAGAAGAGCAATTCATTCGCAATTACGTCGCACAACCACGACAACTAACTTGAGATTTGCTAGACAAATTTCTACCGATATTAACAACGGTCAAAAGGGATTACCAGTATGGCCAAACAAAGCATCTGTTATTAGCGTTTTTGCCAAAGAAGGTCGTAGTTTGGTAGGTTGGTTTATCGCTCTTACTGGTATCATGTTATGGGGACCATTGGCACTTGTTGAATTATCCGATGCGGTTGACCATGTGCCAAAGGACCACACTGCTCAAGTCACTGCTGAAAGAGTCGGTGTCGATGAGTTCAAGACCGAAGTCGACATCCCCCAGACATATGTTGCCCCAGACAAGGAAGATGAAGATGACGATGACGAATAGATTTTGTTTGGTAGAGTTTGAATAAGAAAACGTATAATTTATTTAATGCAGGTTATTGTATTACAAACTATAGACATCCCACAAGGATTTGATTCGGTTGAATCTGACTGTATTTTTGATTTTTCTATTCTGCAAGCTATGCAATGTCTTCAATTCCGACTCAATCAAGTACTCCTCTTCATGGCCTTGAACGTCAACACGTTGGCACTTGTCCAAAAGGATTTTATTCTCTTGTTCAAATGTGTTGATAATGGTTAGAATCTCACCCATATCAAAGATCAAACTATTGACCAAGTGGTCATAGCATGGCTGTTGCTTGTATCGGAATAGATAAAATGTCTTTGAAGCAGCACGATCGGCACTACGAGGAACCTCTTGAAGTTCGACAATGTTGGCCCTAACAAGGTGATAAACTTCACTTCGTACTGTTTTCTCCTTGAGAAGAACTGCCTGGGCAATCGATTTTTCATCAGCCAAGCGTAATTGTTTGATGCATCGAAGGACTCGGAACGCATCATCCTTCATGGTGGCTTTGATGAGGGCTTCGTAGGTAAACTGTTTGACCGCTTGGGAAAGGTGGAAAAAGGATACAGTGTAACGGCCAGGTGATACTTCGATAATGAATTTGGTATTGGTACCAGAAGCAAGAAGTTGCAAGTGCTGTTGAATAAAGCGTAATTTTTGATCATCATCATCGGAGTCCAAGGTGGATGATGTAGTTGCACTGTGTCCATTTTCAAGTTTTAACTTTTTTGTAGGTCCACCATCGCCATTTTCATCATCCGGGAACTCCCTCTTGATACTGGACCCCAGTGTGTTGGAAATTACCGAGTCGCGTAGATCCAAAACTTTAGGTAGATGTCTCAACACATCCTTGGCGGTGAAAATAATCTTCTTTTCTGCTACTAAGCTACTTTCTTGACTGTGTTTGAAATCTTCAACGTCGCCCGGGTTATTCAACAACCCATCAATTTCAATAAACGGATGCGTCAAGTCAGGGGTATTGCTTTCAATAGATTTCAATCCGGCTTCAAAGACTTTTGCTGAAAGTACACCAATTCTTGATTTGGCCAAATTGGCATATGTTTTTGTACGTGAATGTTTTTGAAAACGAGAAAGGTTGAAGCTTAATACTAAATTGGGGTTCAATTTTTTAAATCCATGCTCGTTGATGTACAAGTCGGAAGCTGGTTGAGTTTCAATGAGCTGTAATAATTTCTCTTTACAATTGGACGTTACTTCAGCCACTCGTTTGATTTCGGAAGTAGTTGCTGATCGAGGAGTTTTCTTTAGCGTATCTTCGAATAATTGATTCCAGATGTCGTTCATGTCATGATAATCAAAGATGCGTAGCACTTTTAACCACCCGTCATTGAATAATTTAAGAATAATCTTTTCCTTGTTTAATCGCTGTGGTTTGTCTTGATCAAATTGTTTGAGATAGTCGTCCAATTTGATATGGCCTAGTTGCAAAACATTTTGTATTGTTTCCGCTTCTTCTTCACCATATTCTTGAGTAACGTGGTTTAGTATGTCACCACTATTGATCAATATCTTCAAGCCAGTTTCATTAAATGAGTAGTAAATGATATCCTTCTCTTGCCAAAAATAAACACAGCCTAGTTGAATCAATGAAACAAGTGCCGACTTGATCGATTTCAAAGTAAGTCGAGTGCGCTGACCCAACTCTTTGGCTGTTTGGCGGCCATGGGCAATTAGTGTTGAAATGATCTTTGATGCAACTTCTCCTAGATGAGCCAAAGCAACAGATGTGTACAAGTATGATTTTGGAGACTGGGCCCGAATTATATCAAAGTTATCATCGTCCATATTGATAATTCATACAAGAAAGGATGATGATGTGGGAGTTGTGTGTGCGTTTAGTTTGATGATCTGCAATGGCTAAAAAAAAATCAAAAAAAAAAAGTTTGGTCGATGAGAGAGTGAGAAAGTGAGAAGGGTCTAATTCAGTGGTGATGTTTTTCCTCTTTTCTCCCTTTCTTTCGTCCTAAGTTTAGGTCGATAACACAATGCGGGTCGTGGGGATTTAGGGAGATTGCGTCGCCAGAAGAGGATACACACGGTGGGCGCATCAGAAATGTCTATACAAAGCAGCACAACCAAGTCTGTTGACCCAATAGTTCTTGCGTCATACTTTCCATCTCATCTCATTGTAAGTCCCACTTTTAGGCTTGTGACGTAACATTCCCCCTCTCGCAAAGAAAGTTAAACTGATTTCTTTCCTTGTTGCAGCGGGGAAGGTGCACCCCACTCCATCTGTCTCGTATAATAAGCGAGCCACATTAATGTCATACTTTTAAAGTGGATGACAGTCGCAATCATTCATCAATGAGCTAGTATGTCATTCAGCGGTGATTTGGTTTGTCTCTCCCTGCGTAGTTACCTTCAAGGAGGTTTTCAGTGAGAGCAGTCACGTCACAGACACTCGTTTTGACCAGGACTGCACATTGTGACATGCGATGATTAATATAGTCACAATACTACATGTTAGTTTACCAGTAACGTCTGTGAGCATTAAGGTTCACAATGTATATCTAATCTAATTATGTAAGTCGTAAAGTAGTTATGAATGCCAAATACTACTGTTTTTATGGAGAGGGGTAATTAATGTTGCAGTTTATGTATATTGTCCTAAAAATTATTATAAATCTCAGTCCTCTTATCGATAAGACAAGGCAAAAAAAGAATAAACAAACAAAGCATATAGCTGAGTCATACAGGGAAAGGAAAAAATTAGATCTTACACTCATCTCTAGATCTCCCTTCCCCCCTTAGCAAGCATCACAACCAAGTGCTTTACCCAGTTCTAGTTGTGTTTTCCTTAAAGCTTTGCCAGTTTAAAGGAATACTACTTTACACCACTCCCCAGTATCTGTTTTGCTTTGCTCCCCCCTCCTTTGGATTTGAACACGCATTTTATAACACAAGCCTCAGACTGTCAGCCTTCTTAAGTTCTTCTTTTCATCCAATCCCGATAATATAAGGGTAGACGTTATCACTTGCAATCTATTTTGAAGTGGGTGTGACACGCAGATCTAAGCATTATCGCAAAAGCAAGTACAAACTTCGCGTCTAAGGATCAATTTTTCCTTTACACACATACAACCACAGTTCTTTTAGCAACAACATAATCTTCTCCACCCCAATCGAACACCACTATAAGCTTGGCTCGTTAAGGAGGAAAAAAGCATCAGTCATCTAGACCAATAGAGAGTGTGCAATACTGACTTACACAGCAAAACCCCCAGGGACAGTTATTTCAAGTGACTATGCATAGACTGAGCCTCATATAGTCCAATCGCCACACCAAAACAGCACATCAGATTTCGAGACCTAAATCACTACGATATCAACACTAATCAATCTATCACGATGTCTGTTGATCAGACCAATAAATCACAAAGCGAGGCTATAGCCAGGAAACAAACAGCAAAGCTCACTCAAGTGCTAATAAATTTCTTTACCAAAGCAGCACAAGTAATACTAGATTCAAGAGCCTGCTCTGAATCGCAAACATTTAGCCAGTCACCATTTGGTGGAACTAGTGATCAACAAAGCCAGAGAATCAACAAATGGTTTAATCTTCATATGCTGTCTGCATCAGGTGCAGCTAAGGAAGATTTGAAGTTGTGGAAGACGGCCGATGTGGGATCGATTCCACCGATGATTATTGAAACCTATCTTGACTTGAGACAATTGCCTGCAAATCAAACATTGGTACTATTTGATGAGAAAAAACACCCGTGGACTGTTTCAAGCCCCAATGGCAAAAAGCAAGAAGTTGTGTTGGAGCGTTGGCTTATTGAATTTGACCAGAATGTACCCAGCCAAGCTGCTGACGAATTACCTTCAATTTACAAACAAGCAATCATCTTGTTTAGAACTATATACGGCTATTCAAGGTTGATGCCGGCGTATAAATTGAAAAAGAAAAACATGAACAAGCTATTCCTAGGCAATAAGATCCTTGATGGTAACCAACCGATTAGCTCTAAAGGAAGAATTGGCTTGTCAAAGCCCATCATCAGCAATAGTCAATCAAGCTTGCCACAATCTCATACAACACAGAAGAACTTTGCCCCAATTAATACCAGCATGGGCTTATTAAAGATTTCAATAGCATACAGAAACCACTATGACTTTTGCCTACACGAGCATGAGGAGGTTTTATCAGCACATTTTGGGAAACACGACGAGGATGCTAGGAAGTTGATGTCTCTTTCACCTTCGTCGTCGTCATTGACCTCATCCAAGAATGAAAGCCCGCTGTTTAGCAAAGAGCAGTCAACATCTCCGGCAAAGGCCATAGTGCGAGATCCATATAAAGTTGGTTCGCGTGAAATTTCACCTACTCCCGGGCCAATCAACGCCGGAGGGCAACCAGGGCAAGCTAGTACAGGGCAAAACATTGCATCATCCTTGGAAAGAAAAGTTTCAATAACCAGCAACAAATCAATATCAAATGCTTCTTTGGCTGCATTTTTGAGAAATCCAAGAAGCAGCACCCCATCAACAAATGCAGTTCCAATCATGGGCAGCAACCACAACCCGTATGGTACATCGATTCCAAAGTCGGTAAGCTCATCCACCGGTCATGACGATGGGTTATTTCCCCACCCTGACAGTAGCAACAATACGCCACGGTTTTCCTCCTCGTTTGGATCTCGCGCCAGTCGTAGATTCAGCAATACCAGTGTTCGTCAACAAACTCCACTGTCTGATTACTTTGGTCATGGTAATAGTGTTGATGCCGCATTGAGTGGATTGTATATCGACGATGATATCAATGACTTTGTACGAATGATTGATAGCAAATCGGATTTGAAATTAGGGAGAAGCAACACTGATGATTCTATAAAGACGAAACCAATAGTGGAATCGAATGAAAGTGGTGATGCAAATGTTTTACGCAAATATCAACTGTTGAAGGGCAAACACCAGCAATTAAGTGACAATGTTAATGCAAGCGTCGTACTACAATCAAGACAAAGTAGTCGCAAGAGTTCATTAAACTCGCCTCCCGGTTCATTTGATCAGTCCCAATTGATTGTGTCGTCTTTACAATCTAAATTAAGAGAGAATTCACCGAGAGCCACTAGTATTGAACCTAATAGGCCATTAATCACTTCACGCATAAATTCTTCTAATGCAGCAGCTCCGGCAGCCACTGCAACCATCACCAATGCTGATGCAAGTAATCAAGAACCAACCAGCAACACAAAGCTTTCATCTATCCATTGTTCATCATCGCACAGTGTCAATAGCAGTACAGGTGGGAATACCAATAGTGTTTTGCCCTCGATCAAGAGTAAGCCCACCACTGTTGTCACTGGAATGGCGACTAGTCCCTCCATCTACGACTACAGATCATCGCTTAAAGCTAACGACAGGTCTATTATTAATGAGGAAGATGCTATTCGGAGGAAGAAGATGAGTGGAAAGAAAGAGGATTGTGAAGATGATGATGACTTGTTGTTTACCATGAGTGATATGAACTTGAAGTAGTTTGAGTGAGAGGGAGAGAATTTGTGTTTTGTGGTGCTAGTATGTAGGTTTTAATTTCTATGTAAATAGATGAAATAAGAGGTGTTTGATTCAGAATATGCTTTTAGGAAACATACGCTGGCTATTTATACGGGGAAGTTGTTATTTCCTCTCAACAACCCTAGCCCAAGCAGAGAAAGAAGGGACGTACTCTTATTGGCTGCGAATAAATTACGTACATTAATATTATATATTTCCATGCTTTTTGATAAAACCCCGTTGTAGTAATGGTGAAAGTAGTAGAATAAACTTTGATTTTCAATTAATACTAATCCATCCTTCCTTATTCATCACTATCTTGACCTGGGTTACAAGATCTATAACCCAAGAAGGTGAATAATCTCCAAACACCCCAAGCCAAAACTGCACCCAAGATTGGGCCAACCCAATAGATCCAGTGATAGTTTGGGAATGATCTACTGGCAATACATGGACCAAAAGATCTAGCAGGATTCAAACCGGCACCGGTATAGTAAACGCAAATTAAATGTCCCAACATTAATGAAATACCAATGACAAATGGGGCCATAAATGTGGCTCTTGATTTCTCAACTGCCATCATCAAGACGGTAAAACACAAGATAAAAGTACCAAATGCTTCCAAAAACACTCCTCTTGATCTTGAAGCACCACCACCCAATGCATTGGCAAAGGCAATCTTACCGGGAGTCATTGCTGATGCAGCACCAGCAGCAGCCATACCACCAATCATTTGGGCAACCACCATAACAGCACCTCTAATTGGAGGAACAGCACCAGCCAAAACCAAAGACAAAGTAACTGCTGGGTTCAAGTTACCACCAGAAACTCTGAAAAACATAAACACACCCATCATGACCCCGAAACCAAACCCAAATGAAATCATAATCAATTGCATAGGGTCTGATCCTCCACCGGCTTTAGGGATGTTTGGATCTTGGTTGGCAATTTGAGCAATGACGAAAGCAACCCATAAAAAGATAAAAGTACCGAAAAACTCACCAAGGAAGGCAATTAAATGGTTCTTGAATGCTGAATTGGTGTATGCTTCTTTGTATTCTGGTTCGTAAAGGGGACGTTGTTGTTCGATATCGTCAGCAGTTGTTGGTGATGTTACTTCTACAGTCATTGTGAAATTATAGTTGTATGTAGAGTGGTTATATATTCAAACTGTTGGTGGTAAAGGTGGTGAAAACGAAAGTAGCGATTGAATTGATGAAGAGGGAAGAGGGAAGAGGGAAGAGAGAATGGGACAAGAAATTGAAAAAGAAGGAATTGAGGTGGGTTATTTATATAATCTCTTCTCTTAATGCAAGCTAAAGCTAAAGTGTTTACTTTAAAATTTCATCTACTTTTGGAAATGTACAAGGGGGTAAATCAAAAGACTTTTAGGTAATAGTTGGTGAGTGTAAAATGTGTTCTGGTATTACACAAAGAATATTGTGGTGAAGAATGAAAAGTAAGTTTGTGTAATTTCAATTACAGCGTAAACATAAAAAGAAATTTTCTATGTTCAATGTGTGTGTGTGTGTGTGTGTGTGTGTGTTGCTGTGTATGGAAATGTGCCACTTTGTAAGGGCGTCTATTCATTACCAAGTGGTAATATCTTACAACAGGAAGAGGATCAATTGCATTTTGGGAATGTGTTATGAACGCTAGTACCATGATGACCTGCCTCTAAGGCTCTTTTGCCAAATGTGAAATACTACTCTACCAGATCCATGACTTCAGTGTATCTAAAAATAGGCATGTGAGAAACTTTTGGAGAGACGGATTTAAGTAGATCTAGTTTGATGATTTACCAGTGCTAAAATGCAAAGCCCTGTGGTTCAGTTTCAGCTCTTTTATTGTATTAGGTTTTCTCTCTTGTGGCTTGGAAGAACCAAAGGAAAGAGTCAGTATAATTCTAGTTGAGGAGCATATGTCTACTCGATTATTTCGATAGTAAGTAACAAAATTAAGAAAAAAAAAGAAAACAAAAAACAAAAAGAGAGAAAAAGAAATTTTTAGTTGCTAAGTGGCATTTTAGAGGCTACTATTGTTACTAGTAGTATATAAGCCCCTCGCGGAATTTTCAAAAAAGTTAATGAAACGTTCATCAATTGAAATGACAATTGAAATTTGTTTTCTTCCCAATTGTGTAGTACTTTGTACGAGAAAGAATAGAAAAAAACTTTTAGTGAGGTTCATCGTAAAAGTTGTTTAACTAACTTTTGTGGTTTAAAAGTTAGCACCGAATATAAGATCTTTGTCTTTGTCTCAACTAACAACAACAATAAATACAACAATTAATTGAAGTCATTTGAAACTGATTTTTTATTTTTCTGTTCTCCGCCTCTCTTTTCCTAACAAGACTAGAGAGCTTTATCATGCCAGTTACTTCAAAATTGTAGCTTGAGTAACGAGTTACACACTCAGTGGAAGAAGTTGACGCTCTTGCTGAAGTGTATTCAGTAGCATTAACTTTAACTTCTTAGCTTTCCCTTTTTCCAAGTGAAAAATTGAGGTTGTTTTCTGCATCCATCGAAAACGCCGATAGTCCCAAGTACATATAAACTTAAATTATCTACTTTATAATTAATTTTATGCAAGGGGGCTTATTTCTAAGAATAAAGAATTTGTTTCTTTAATTTACAATCAGAATAGAAAATGGTAAAGTAGTCATTAAACAAAAAGCAGTAGTAGTAGTGTGAGAAGTGATGTTTATATAAATGAAGTATTTGTGGTTCATATTACTCGCATCACATATGGTCTTTTTGATTTGATAGTCCGTCGCTCTACAATTGTAGCTACACAAACCTATAAATTGAAAACAATTTAGTGTTCTCATCGAGAATCAAAAGTTGTATATTGTTCTTCTTCTCCCTCTTTCAATTGTTAATTGTTATTTAAATTGTTATTGTCTTTTTCCTTTTGTTGCTATGTGTGTTAAATCATCTTTTCTTTTGTTTCTATTATTCCCTCTTTTAGGCAATGCACACGTACATACTAAAATAAAATAAAAGAACAATACACAAGAGTGTATCTGTGGTTCTAGGTTTACCCCCCACCAACAATTGAGTTGTAAAAACAATAAACTATTTGGTGCAAAGTATATGGGAAATATGAACAATCATTTCGTATCTAATACCAATTGGGTTCCCTAAACAATGGGCTATTATCAGTGTCATATGATTCTAATCATACCCCCTTTCAATTAAATCACCTCTGTCTACTATTGTTGGCCCAGCTTTTGAACCAACTTATGCCTCTACTATTGTCACACTTTTTTCAAAGTGAAATTTTCTTTGTGTGGACCCACAAAAGCAGAGAGTGCGTAAACTGTTGGAGCCTCATAACCCGTATGACTGGTAAGAAGATGGAAAAACCTTCTTCCATCCTCCTTAGGCTGTGCTTTTTTGGAGAGAACGCCCACACTCTTGGAAATTTAAGAAACATCATTATTTATGTAAGAGCGTAAAATATAAGGTTGAAACAGCAAAGACTTTGTTGGTGAATAGTGAGGTTGGTTATGAACCGTTGGATCCCGAACCATCCAACCAAGAGGCACTAACTGTCATAGTTCTTTCACACTTTGTTACGAGTCATGTAGCTCTCTGTCAAGTACATTCACTCATTTTCTACCTGTTTTATCTATCTTTTGTACATATCTTGTCTTTATTGCAGGCTCCGAAATATACACTTTTTTAGCTGTTCCAAGAAGGAAAAGGAAAAGAAAAAGAAATTTTCAAAAACCTGAGCTACCTTTAGCTGTTGTGAAATTTGAAGATTGTAGTTAGCAAGAAAGAAAGACCAATTGCTTATAAAGCGCCGTGCAGAGTAAAGAATCTAACTAACAAAGCCTCAACTGTCAATATCTTTAACTCCTGACGTCTATAGGAAGTAGGTTTTTCTTTTAAGCGAAGATGCATGAAATTGTTAAATCGAAGGACCAAGTTTTCCATGTCAATGCTCACTAACTCTTTTTAAGACCTACATCAGTAGAGTTTAATTAAATGCATATATTCAAATTCGGATTGACTCCACAAGCCAGCAAACTGCAGCAACTTTCACCGCAAGGCCTTATCTTGTAGGCGTATCAAACCTATTTTTAAAAACGTGATCTGACTCAAGGTCCTTGCAGAAAGGGAATTTGCAAATTTGTGTAATCATGGAAGTACCCCTATCTAACTCTTGGGATCCCTCTTAGTTTGGTTGTGGAATTGCAATTTCAAGTGGGTTGTCACGTCGAGTCGAGGAATGTGTATTATTATTCACGTGACTCGTATGTCGGATATATCTTCCACAAATGCGACACAATAATACGACAATTCATCAGCCAACTGAAAAATGATATGGAAATTATTACGGAGAACATCAAACGTCATTCAATCATCTGCAATCACAATTGAGTACATCAAGGCTGTTAACGGCATTGGCCCCTATACAATCAACACAATAATGAGTGATCGCTTTTCGCCGCTATACCGCAGAAAATCGACTAGTGCATCCGACAATGATCGTCAGCGATCACGTTCTATTTCATCAACCAGTGGCAGCACAAAAGTATATGGCCTTCACAGGATCGAATCACACTCAGGAGATAATTCCTTCAATACCTCAACCATCAAGCACTCACTTTACAATCGATCTTTGAACTCCAACTCGTCGGCAATCTTTAAGCAACAAGATGCTGACGATGTAGTGGACTGGATTGACAGTATAAAGTCACGTTACCAGAACTTGAAATCGAAACAGCGACAAGAACTACATGATTTGCTACAACAACAGCAAGAAGAGGACAACAAAAGAAGATTAAAGCAGGAATTACAATCAAAGCATTTTGATGAAGATTTTGCCAAGTTGGGCAAATTACTCGAGCAAAGAGAAGCTGAGGAAGCGCAAAGTGTTGCTGACTTAGCTTTGTTACAAGAGAAAGCTATGCCTGAATTGCGAAACCTATCTAATCATCAAGATGATCCATCGCTGCATTGGGTTGATAATAGCAAAGATGGCAGTCTGGATGTAGACTTGGAGGTCGAAGAGTCAGAAGAATTGAGAGATAGTTTGAACGAGGATGAAAGCGGCTCTGAGGAACAATACGAATATCATAACGTAGAAGGACAGTTGAAAGCCAGTAGATACGATGAAGTCAATGACGTGATTGAAATTTCATCAGAAGCAGAGGTGGAGTCAGAGGGACAATCAGAGATCGAGTCAGAAGTAGAGCTAGAAAACGAGAACCACGATTCTTCGCATCCATTTGGTCAACATGATCACCTAAATAGTAACTACAACGACATTTCGCTTTTCGACGCAGCACAGAGTGCACTCGCTTACTCGCAACCTTCCCAAAGAAGAATAGATCCATACGATAATCGTTTTTCGTATGCCGGCGAAGGGCAAGAACAATATGGCGAGGAAGAATACTCAGAACAAGATGATCATGAAGACGAACAAGATTGTGAAAGCAGGGTTGATTACCAGGCGGCAGAAGAAGACGATGTGTACCCTGAAACAAAAGGTGGAAGTGGAAGTTATTTAAACACACAATCCGGGGAGTATAAGTCACATGAAGGTGAATTGGATCAAGATATTGACTTAAATAACAAGGTTGAGTCTAATTACGAAGATGATATGCTGCCAGACAGCAGTGACGAAAGATTTGTACAAAATGCGCAAGGCAGGGAAGAAATTGACCTTCAAAGATTAGGTTCAGACAATGAGCAATACATCGAAGATGATTACGAGCAGAGATCTCTTGAGTATGTCAATCTGCTGGGTGGAAGTAGTGTGAACTCTGAAATAGAATCAAATGATTACATAGGATACACTTCCAGAGAAGCAACCCACCCAAGGCAACACTCTGCTTCAATCTCAATTGATGCCAGATCTGTCTCGCCTCATCCTAATTCCGAACTGGAGAACCAAGCTTCAAACTTTGATTCGCAAGCCGAAGGATTTGCTGATGAAGAGAAGGAGGAAGACGAACCTGAATATTCCCAAAATGTTCCCGCAAATGCTTATAACACACTTCAGACTTTTGCATCACGGGCCCTTGGTGACAGAACCTTCCACAACTTTAAAGACACACATGCCCAGTCAGGATACATGGCTGATGCAGAGTACACTGACAATAACCTTCCAAGGGTTACAAAAGACGATGATATTGATTCGGATACTCACTTGGATAATAATGATTTTCGTCCAGATGAGCTAGCGCCAGTACCTGATCCTTTTTATGCACAAGAATTAAGTGATCAGCGAATGAAAGTTAATGATTTCGATGAGAACAGGTCGGAGGGCTCATTGGCCGATGAAAGTCAATATGAATCGCACAGAAGTGACTACCATCAAGACAAACAATATCATGTGGGTAATGTGGGCCGTAGCACGAGCTTTAATGAAGAACAGAGTTATCCACAAGATGAGAATCAAGTTGTGGCTGCTCCATTTATTGTTGAAGAAGCGGACATTCAAGTAGTCAAAAATCCTGAACTCGAATACCTGAGTGATGAAAACCCACCAGCACCTATATTCAAATCGATTGAGGAAGAAGAAGATCCTGAAACTATTTTACAAAACTTGAAGAATGCTGAGAAAAAGTATAACATAAAGATAGATGCAGTTGAAGATTTGGAGAGATCAATCAAATCATTTTCTGAGCCACCAGATGAAGGTGCTGAGAGACCATACAAACTTGGTTTTGATATGTGGGACGATGAAGGGAAGACCCAGGCATTACATGACGATACTACAAATGCATGGAAAGAGATCCCTGTACCAGTTTTGGAAAGCATCGATGCAAACACCAGTGCCATTTCTTCGTATGACACTATTTCCAGCAATATTGAGCAGTCACAGGATGACATGGAAGTTGATGAAGTGAGTGATAATGAATCAAAGTTGGGATCTGCTGGCACCCTTGCGGAAGAAGTTCAATTGAACGATAATATGGATATGAAGGCAGAAGCCAGCGACTACAACCAAACTCCTCAAACAGAAGCACTTATTCGACATGAGGAGCAAAGCCATATGGCTGAGCAATCAAGTAGTGATGCTGCTTCGGCTAAGTTGTCTGAAATTGGTCTAAGTGAAGATAACAACAAAGCAACCGAAGTGATTCCAGAAGATGATGAGGAAATAATTGAGTCACCTCTGACCAAAACAAGTGGGTATGAAGAAAATGATGCTCAAGAATCGTCTATTGTTGGTACGCCGGAGCCCAATAGTATTGAGACCCCAGTACTCGAATCGATACATGAGTTTAGTTCTTCTGCTGAAACTAGTGTCGTTTCGGATGGCAAAACTATAGATGAAAATGACGGACATGAATCTTCAGATGATTTAGCTGGAGCAGGGTTTGAAAAAAATGTGTCTCATGGGAATGTGCTGGACCCAAGTGGAGCCATGCAGTTAGAAAGACAAGAACCTGGCTATTCTGAGGGAGAGAATGAAGAGATAGAAATTACTGTGATTAGCAGTGATTCTGATAATGAAGATGAAGTAGTAACTGTAATTAGCAGTGGCTCTAGCGGAGAAGAAGATAGTGAGATCACTATAATCAGTGATGGATCAAGTAGTGACGAAGAGGAGCTCACGGTTATTAGGATAGGTTCAGTTGGTGTTGAAGATGAAAGTGAGTTGCTGAAAACCAATGATACCGGATCAGAAAACAAGGCAGATGAAATGGATGAGAAAGAGCAAACGAATTCAACCGATCGTGAAAACTCTGCCCACGCAGAGCTGTCCAGTGCCAGCCCCGATCAGAACATTGAATCCAGGTTTGACCGTGGGGGAGTATCGAGTTGGAGAAATTCGTACCAAAATGAACCAGCACTATTGACTGATAATGCCACTGCTGAAGACGTTAGTCAACAGGACTTGGGATCACATAAATCTGAGATTGCGTCTACCTCTTCACCAGTGCGAGGTATCGATAATGATCTTGTGCAAGACGTGATAAATTTGGCTTATAGTTTAGCCGAGAATGAGGAGTATGATAATACTGGAGCTGACTTTTTTGGTGGGCGAGAAGCGGGAATTGACGTGAACGTTGGGAGCTCGAGCGGGCCGGCAATACTTGGGCCAACTGAAAAAGTGGTTCTGAAACTCAGCGCTTCTGATATCCGTGAAAAGCTACGCCACATTTTCCCCAATGTTGGGCCATCAAAATCATTGCTTGCGTATTCTAAATATTCACCTCAGCTGGAAAATCAAGAGCATCTAGCTGAAGCGACTGTATCTCATGTTGAGGAGGATAAAGGTGATAAAGTGAATGCTACAACAGTTTTGACTAATGCGGCTCCTAGTGAGCATCAAATTTCAAGAGTTACGGTTGAGGATGTAAATCGCTTATTGAGAGAGGTATTTCGAGGGAATCATTCAACTGCACGCAACGAGGATGCCTCATGTAATGTAGATGAGCCTGTTAGTGGAAGCATAGTGGATGCGGTGGAAGAGTTTGTTGAAGAGATTCAGAGTGGCAAATCATCTGACAATGAAGGAAGCATGGCAAAAGAGGTTTCTGGTGTTGGAAGCGGTGCAGATGGCGTGGATGGTGCTCATGAATCTAAGGAAGCTATCCCAGAACATGAGCCTGAGTCTGCAGCCTCGCCAATGGATACAAATGAGAATTCTGCAGGAAATCTCTTACAAGCTGCTACTGATTTTGTTGAAGAAATGGAAATGGGTGAAACTTTGATACTGGAAAGTAATGAACTACCAATTGTGGGTAGTGGTCGCGTGAAAGATTTGGTCAATGCAGCATCTGATTTTATTGAAGAGATGGATGAAGGAAAATCAGACAAAGGAGAGGGCCCGGTAGAGAGAGATAAAGTTGATAATGAGGATGAAGAGCGAGGACTGAGTGCATCAATAAATATTCAACTCGACTCCGTAAATGGTATAGCTGATGCTGCAACACATTTTGTTGAACAAATGGATGAAGGAGAAATTTCAGCAGATGTAAGCGCATCAGACAAAGATCCAAATGAAAATAATGTCCACAAAAAAGTCTCCAGTTCTGTCAAGTTTGCTGATTTTGTATCCAATAGATTAAGATCATTTTCTGAGGCAATAGAGAGGACGAGAGAGCTGCTTATCGTTGAAGAGTTTTCAAGTGGTAGCGATGAGGAATTGTTGACCAATGCAAAATTCGAAATTACTTATTCGAGACCTTCAAGAAGAAGACGGAGGAGGCGGAAAATCAGAAGGCATGAGTTACCATTAAAAAGAAACTTTCCACCATTGGAAGTTTCGGAACCAGATATTGTTGCTCCATCGCCAGCACCATTATTGCAATCTGTGGCCAAAAAGGAAGTAATTGCAGATCAAAGTGACGATACTGACAGTTCTGCTACACCAGATGTGGTCGTTGTAAAGAAGGAAGTAATCACGGATCAAAATAGTGCTGATTACTACTCCGCTACATCAGATACTGCTGTCAAAGACTCTCCCTTACATGAAGACAAAGTGAAAAGGGAAGAATCATCCAGTGATGATCAAGTCAACTCCAAAAATGTCCCCCATCCAATCGAGTCACTCACAGATCACTGTTCTGATGAAAACGAACTAAACTTGGAAGATGTAATAAAATTGGCGGTCTCAAAGCCGTCACTTGACCTCACAGAGTCCACTCAGACCCACATTATAAGACGCAACCCATCGAAAAGAAAGTCACGAGCTAGAAGACGTAGAATTCTTGGTTTGGATTTGAGTGAAATTGAGCAGTTTGAACATTTGGAAAGCGTTGATGAAGGGCACTCAAATGATGACATTAGCGAAGCAGAGTCAGAATCTTCGAGAGGAAGAAAGAGAGTAAGCTCGATTGGATCGTTGCGCCAGTCTTCCGTTGAGCCAATGGAATACCCTGCATCTCGCACTAGGTCAAAGTCCCCACTTAAAAAGAGACGGAAATATTGAATAAATAAGTCTAATAAATGTATAGTCTAAGCTAGATAGGCCATGCCAAATTCAAACACCCCAAAAAACACCATGTTTGTCAAAAATGACCTAGTTATTGAAATACCCAAGCCACGATAGAACCAACCGTCCTTCTTTTTATACGATTCTGCTGGTGCTTGGGATAAGCCGTGCAGTTTTCTAAATATACTAATCACGGCAGCTTTTTGTACTAATGACTTTGCTGTATCTATTGGGAAAATGATGATCCAGCTAAGGACACCTGAAAGTCCCCCCGATAGCAACACCGCAAACGGAGAAGTAGTTGAGGCATTTTTGTTGGTTAAATCATTGGTAAATAGTTTAATCAGCTCGTATAAGCTGAAATACACTGCGGTGGATAAAGAATCCCTGAGAAAATGCAATTTAAATCCAGAATAGAGTCCTCGCAATCCTTCCGATTTGATTATTGCATTGGTGATTTGAAGTGTAGATGGCGTCTGTATCCTTGTCTTGATACTTCCTAATGACGAATTAGTAGTAACAAGTTTCTCCAACTGGGAGTATACCTTGATAAATTCAAAAGGACATGCAAATAAACTGACTCCACCACCAGCAAGCCAGCCGGAAACAAAACATACTGGTAAGTTCCTCATAAATGGATGTTCCTGTAGTACTTTGCCATACCGTTTATTTTCAAACATTGCCGTATAAACATGTGGCTTGCAGTAGGAGTAAATCGACACATTGATGGATTTGGAAAAGGATGTCGATATAAGTGGAGCCCACACACCTCGGAAAAAACCCCTCACTCCTTCAGCCAAGTACGTCCTTTTGGCACAATCTAGATACCCTTTGAAATAGCTGTGCGTTTGCATCCTCACTTTCATGGTGTCAAGTGGGTATCCCACCAATGTTGACGCTAGAGATGCGCCATATGCAAGTATTCCTGAACGAAATGGCTGCAATTGCTCCGGAAATATGTGGACCGCATATTTACGATCCAACGTGCTTGCTATTGCAGGGATAGACCCCTCGTTCTTGTGCATGTTGTTGGACATTATCTGCAGGCGGGGCAGGGAGGAGCGCTGTCGGTTGTAGCGTGCAGAATGAATATTCAGGATGAGGTTTATCCGATGCAAATTTCACGCCGCAGATAACAAAAGAAAAAAATGTGCAATGAATATTTTTCCAATAAAATCTTTTGACAGATGTTCTATTTACAATGCCCATTAAAGCCTATTACACACTATAAACTTTAGTAGCCTCTTCTTCTAGCATCGTTAACCTGTGCCAACAAGTCTTTGAATCCTCCTGAAAACTTCCTTCTCCACCATTCCCTCTTTAATTGCTTTCTGTATTTGGCGGGACGAATATACCTTGACTGGATCTTTTGCAAGTATCTAATCTTGTTTTCATTACCCACCCTCTTTATCTGAGTAAATGCTCTGGCCAAGTTATTATAATTGACGTCAACTGTTCTTCCTGCATTGGTTCCAAATTCCCTTATACCCTTTGCGACTTCACGCGGGGTTGGTTGTCTATTAGCTTCAAAGCCAAACCTTTCATTCATGGATTCACTGAATGATAAATCAGGGATAGAGCTTTTCAACAAATCATCAATATTTATGTCGGATTTGGCAGGATTGGCATATTTTGTGGCAGAGGAGGCGTCTTTGTTTGTGGAGTTAAACCTGGAGGGGACCACAAGTGTTGAGGCTGTAGCAGCAACAATAGATGGTTTGAGTAGTGATGTTGGCAGCACACTTCTTTGAAATAGCCTTAGCATCGGGTGTATAGCGGAGTATAAACTAGCGATTCTATGAATGGGTGAAAAATTTCGGTTGGATTTTTTTCTTTTCTTTCATTTTTTTTTTTTTATTTTTATTTTTTTATTTTCTCATTTTTTATTTTTGTTGGCCTTTTACTGTTTCGGTTAGAAATTTATCAAAAGAGGTGTATATATCTTCAACAGTTTTGGTTATCTATGTTCACGTGTACAATTCAACATTGAGTGAAACTTATCCCACTAGACGTCCATTTTCTGATTTTTTTTTTTCAACAAGTTTCTTTAGGGACAATTTCAAATTTAACCCCATTCTTAATCAATAATGACACTGACTACACCAAACACTTCAGATGCGACATTCGCTAATACAACAATGTATCTTAACTCGGTTTGTCCTGGCTATACACAACTAGAGGATAATGAGTACCACAGTCTACCGAATGACATGCCTAGGTCAACTGCGGAAATTGCGTGGCCCGTGACAAATGGGAAACTGATTAATGCTAAATTGAAGTTGGAGAGCGACTACTTAAACATTGCTCGTCCACCATTGGGTCCGTTCGAATCGACTACATATGTTTCGCTACCTCTTCACCTAGTGAATGCATTTAAAGAGAAGGTGCAACAAAGTGACAAGCGGCTGGAGGGCAATATGCACATTGGTGCCAATGTCAACCCATTAACGCAAGATCCATTTCGAAATCCCAATATGAACCCCGGTGCATTAACGACAATTGTGGAAACAAGAACCCGATTTCAGTCCAAAAATCCATTCAATAAGTTGACTACAAACTTGAACAAGCTATTCACCAAGGATGAATTTTACGACAATGTCGAAGCCTCCGATGTCAGTATTTTGAGCTATAACGACGATTTCGCTTCATGTGGGAGACTTTTGGTATCAACAAATGTTAACGTGCTTAATGTATTGGGGTTATCGGAATCGTCACAGTTTGAACACACAAAGGTTAGGGAGAATGAATCAAAAATTGAGCAGCCTTTGCTACGACTCCAGTTGAGTAGTAAGTGCGTGATAACGTCTTTAACTGCGTTTGTGTTTCACGAAGAGCCGATAATAATTTTGGGGTGTAATCAGGGTAAAGTGGTCATTGTTAAGCCAAGGAGTATGAAGATGAAACAGATTGATTTGAATTTGAATTCGCCTGAATCAATCAATCTTGTAAATGTGTCAACGGTGCATGCTATAAGGCATCCGCTTTATGAGTACCTTATCGTTACTGGAACTTCTAATGGTGAAGTGTTTATTCTCAATCCACTTGGAAGAAATGAAATGCGAAATTACAAAAAGGAGGTGGTCGGCACTGATTCGTACGTAACGTATTTCCGCAAGTTTGACCTAAGCTTATTTGGCGAACCTAGTGATGATCAATTGATTGGTCACTTCAAGTTGTGTCATAAATCGATTACGGCGATTTCGTCAACATTGTCTGTGGAAAATGCATTACGAAATGACTTGCAACCGTTGTTGTTGGCAGTGGCCTCTGAAGACGGGTTTGTCAAATTTATCGATTTCATGTTTACCTACCGTCTTGATCAAGAGGAAGTTAGTAGCAGCTTAGTGACTGATATTGTGTCCAATTATTTCAACACGGGTATCTCCGACATCAAGTTTAGTCCTGACTTTAAGTTTTTCTCGATTGTGGGTAAAGGTGACTTGATTGAAGTATTTAAAATGACATATTACAACATCAATGGGCTATTGCGGAAACCCGAACGCCAAGGCAGATCAAGAAGTGGAACGGTGAATAGTCACAATTCACTTTACACTTCGATGACAGCTACACAAAGCTTGCATGATCACGGTCAAGAGAAGCTGTACCCTCCAATGGTCAAGTCAATTGAGATCGTTTGTCGGTTTAAAGGACATACAAACTCTGTAAGAGCTATCCAGTTTTTCAACGACAACAACAGCAGCAGCAGCAGCAATGACTCCCTACTGGTGTACAAATTAGTCAGTTGCGGTAATGATGGAAAGATATTTGTGTGGGAGTTTGACTACAAAGCAGTTCCCAAGGTGAAAAAGCCCCAAGCTGTTGTGTCTCAATCCAAGCCACGTGAAAGTAGAAGGTCGATTCATGAGAAGAAAAACAGTATTCATATAGTCACACACAGCCCTAGTCCTGGTCCTATACATTCCAGGTCGGCGCACCGGAGAAACTTGTCGACGTCGGATCCAATTTTGAACACGCCTTCATTTACCAACTTGTTGTCTACTAAAAGCCTAAACTTGACGAGTGTGTTGCTGGATGACCCCTCGCCAAAGCCCAAACAACCTGAAACGATTATCTCCCTTTACAAGCAATTACTTGACATTAGAGTTAAAAAGAGTCCGCAGAAAAAGTTTATTCAGAGTAGTACTATTATTTCACCGATTGTCAATGACAAGTACTTGCCATCGATATCGATCCCGCTAGTGACGATCGACTTGACTAGTATAGTGCCCGATGGTAAGATTGACAATGTCGTTATTGAAAAGCAAGCAGTCTGGTGTTTTTGTAAGAATGGCGATATATTCAAGTACGCAATATATAGAGAATGAAACCTTTTATTGATTGAAATTGTCAAATGCATTTCCGTCTAGTCCAAATCCCAACTCTTCTTCTAATTTGTAGTAGTCGGGGCCAAGGGTGTTTTGGAAATCATTGACATTTACGCCACTCATGTTGTCATCTCTAGAATCGTATTGATAGTTGTTCAGTTCTAAGCTTTGGAAGGAAAAGTCATTCAATTCCTGGGGTTTGGGATAATCATCTTCACGTATGTTTGATGAAGAACTAACGTCAATTGCTCTATGTTGTCTTTGTTGTTCTTCCAGTTCTTGGTTTTCGCGTTGTTGGATTTGCATTTGCAATTGTATTTGCTGTTGTTCCTCTATTGGTTTTCTAACGAAATCTCTAAATGTTCTCACCTCATCCATGATAAGTTGCTTCATTTCATCCAACTCTTCAAACGTTTCAAATGTTTTGAAATCAAACTTGACCTGGCATTCAGGCTCGTCCCTCGGGTCGTGCCATACTTCCAAGTATGGGTGTTCCAAAGCTTCATCAACACTGATACGTTCGTATGGATCTAAAGCCAACATTCTCTCCAACAAGTCCAATGCCAAGGGATTGGCCTCGGGGAATAAGTGTCGGTAGCTGATTTTCTTCATAATGGGCAAGGAGCGAACATAGTTTTGTGCTCGCTGAGAACCAATCTTAACTAAGGTCGATTCCGGTGGTGTTCCCAAAATCATCAAAATCTGATTCAATTGGTCAACGTAGTCCTTACCTCGGAAGAGCGGCTTGCCTCCAAGTAATTCAGCCAATATACATCCAACAGACCACACATCGATGGCCTTAGTATAGTTGGTGAAGCTGAGCATAATCTCGGGGGCTCGATACCATCTAGTTGCCACATATTCAGTCATGAATCCTTGGTTTTGTTCAGGATTTTCTGAAAATCCTCGAGCAAGTCCAAAATCACAAATTTTCAATTCACAATCAGCATTGACGAGAAGGTTTCCCGGTTTCAAATCTCGATGTAGCACATCGGCCGAGTGGATGTACTTTAATCCGCACAATATTTGGTATATGAAGGATTGATAATGCAGATCGGTCAATGGTTGGCCAGATCTGATGATTTGGTGCATGTCGCATTCCATTAGCTCTTCGTATAAATAGATTTCATTGAACTCACCCGTCAATGGGTTGGGGATAATGTCCAAGTCGTAAAGACATGTGATATTTTTATGGCCCCTAAAGAATTGCAACAATTTAATCTCTCTTAAAGCACGTTTGCATAGAATCTTTTTGCTAAAGATGTTGGTAATCTTTTTGATGGCAACGTATGATCCATCAGCTGAGGACAGATTAGTGTTGGGGTCAGCATTGGTGCCGTCGTCATATTTGGCTGAGCAAACAATACCGTATGCCCCATGACCCAACTCTTTGATGATTTTGAATCGTCGATCAATTATGAATTCTTGGTTGTATACTTTGTTGACAGATCTGCCGTAGTATACAGAATCTTGACTCATTGTTTGGGAAGTAGTAGTGATGTGGTAGCGATGTGCTGGTAATTGGGTAGGCTGGAAGTGAATGTGGATTTGGAAGGAACTTGATGTGTCTTTTATAAAGAAATTGATGATTTACAAAGTCATTTGAAACTCTCAAGGGAGATTCTGTGGATTGGTTTTTTGCTTTTTGTTTCGTTGTCTCTCGTTTCATTTACTTTTTTTATTTTTTTTATTTTTAAACATTTTCTTGTTATTGTTTCTTTTGTTTTCTCAACTCTTTAGGCTCGGGTTCATTTTTTGTTTGTTTGTTTTGAAATTTTTATAAATAGCATCATAATACATTACACAGTAGGATCTCATCAAACAGATTTAACATATTGTTCTACTATCCTTGATTGGTTATGAATCGCTTAAAGTAGCGAATCGCCGTATCGATGTAGCTTATCCTGAAATTAGTCTTCCCAGTGCCGTTTAGTGTTGTTATCGAGAACAATAGGCTGAGAAGAAGAGCAAAGAATAAAGTAAAAAAAGGGGGCACAACGTTTGAATTATATGTGAGGGGGGAGGAGAGAGTGAGAAAGCAAAAGGAGGCTTTAATAATGGAAGAATTTTCCGAAAGAGTATCTCCGAGATGGGAATTTTGTTATGAGAGAATATGGCTACATCTTAAGGCGTTAGTAATGGTTTAGTAATTGTGGTAGATTGGTTGATTTGGGGTGTACAAACAAAGAGAAAAAGCTTTGTTCAATTGTTGTCCAACGGAGAGAAATTGTTCCGATGGTTGGTGGTGGTTGGGATTTTGTGTGTGGGCTGGATAATTATTCAAATTGTATGTACGCACGGCATTAACCCATTGGGTATACACAAAAACAATATCAGATCCGAAACGAAATTTTTTTTTTTCTTTTACCAAAATTCTTCTTCTTCTGTGTGAGTAGTAGTTTTTGTGAAATTCGATAGAATTTAGCCTAACCTTGTCTCGAATGTTATTGTTGTTGCGTTGTATAAAAGAGGTTGAGCTATGAATCTGTTCAGCTTTTTGATGTAGTATAGAAGGTATCCACATGATTAATTAGCAACACCTGATTTTCATCTTTCTCTCTCTCTAGAAAGCTTAGCCTGGTGAAGAGTGTTTTGGCCTTGCCTTTGAAGGAGCCATTGAGCGATTAACGTTGGAACTGGACGTGCTATGACGTAACAACACATCATGAAGAAGAAAAAATCGAATGATTCTTTGACGTTTGAAGCAATTAAACTTTTGGAAAAAAAAAAGGCTATAATCCCTTAAAGCTTAGAGAGTGGTTATGGGGAAGTGGAAAAGATGCAAAGCTTAAAATGCATGTCTCTCTAGATGTGTGTCTCTCTGCAGGGGTAGGTATGGGCAAAATCACCAGTTTAGTCTATACTGCTAACGGCTCATTAGTTTTTGGTTTATATGTACCATTTGATGGGGGAAGAGTGCAAAAATAGTGGTATGTTTAAAACAAAGCTTAGATCCAACGCCCCATGGTCTGATGAAGTGAAAAACAAAAAGTGTAAATTGGGAAACTTTATACCTTCACACGTGATTGAGTGTAATTTGTAGAAACTTGTGGAAATTTGACAATTTGTGGAGAAAGTTCTCCTACCCGCCTCAGTCATTCTTAATAAAAAGAGCTTGCTTGTCTGTTTAGTAAGGCGATATTTGGTGATTCATATTATATATTATCTGCCTCAAACAAGTCGGGCATAGGGAAAAGATTGAAGATAACCGCTAGAGATTTATTATATATCAATTATATCTAATCTTTTTTCTTTGATTGTTTCTATAAATTTATTTTTATAATGCAACAATATGCAAGTGAAAGAGGTACATATAAATATACAACAGGCGATAAGCAATTATTATAACTCTCTGGATTGAGGTGATCAGCTGTCATTGCAGTCATTTACTTTTTATTAAATTAAGAATCTGGGGCGTCTAGAGCCATCGTATCTTAAGTTTAATAGATTTACAAATAGTGAGGTTTGTTGCAGTTGTATTCTGGTATGTGTAGGGAGAGTCGAAGGTAAATTTGACCCGTATTGTTTTGCAGACACGTGCACATACACAGATAAGCTCTCGACACAGGTATACAGTTGATGAATACTCCGTAGTCTATTCCTCCTTTCTTGTTGTTGTTGTTGTCTGTTGTGTGTGTTTTGTGTAAGTGATCATTGGTTTCATTTACGAACGATATTTTAAATTATTATTTTATTTTTTGATGCAAGTATTTATTTAAAGTATTAAGTTATTGCTTTATATTACGGTTTGCCAATGTATGGGTCGGTTTAACTGTGTATATGGTAATGGAAATGTAAATTATTATTATTATTGGTAGTAGTAGTAGTAGTAGTAGTAGTAGTAGTAGTATTATTATTATTGTTATTATTGTTATTCCTACAGCTGAGCAAAACGTTGTATAAAAATATGTCATTCACCGAAGTTTTTTAACAATAAGGCAATTAAACAATGTTAAATTGCTGGATACTAGACTCCTAAGAAGTTGTTATTTTCTTGTTTTCAAAAAGTGTAAATTGAAGAAAATTGTAAAAGAGAGGAGGGGGGGGCAGTTTGATGAAAACTGAAACTTTGATATATCTATGACCAAAATTGGTTTTAACTTTTTTGCATTTTTTGCAAATGATATAAAGGTTAATTGAGTCAAGTGATACCCAATATCATACATCACACACACACACACACACACACACACACACACACACACTAATAACAGTTCACTTTATCACCACTGCAAGCACTACTGTTCCCCGTGAGTAGATTAACCAGCAGTCTGATTTATTCGACACTACAAGTTGTAATCAGTGTCTCAACAACAACACACTTTGGTAAATTAAGTTTTTACTCAAAGAGTCTATTTCTCAAAAGCTTATTCCCCATCCCCAATTGACAAAAAGAAAAGTCTATCTAAAAATCATAAGATTTATTCCCAACTGTTGCTTTCCCTTAAGATTATCCTTACACATTTCAACACATTTCTACACATTTTTCAAGAAATATACTCCCTCCCCCTTCAACAAACTCCATTTTGCTCGTTAAAGTTTCATCCCCTAAAACATTTTTTTAGAAATTCAAGAAGAAATTACCCAGCAACAGAAATTTATCATTTGATTTGTGTACACATTTTACTTTTTTTTTTTAAGTTGCACATTTCCTGATTGTCTTCCCCCCAAAACCAAAAAAGCGCCTGCACGTTTTTCCTCCAGTATAAATATTCACGGAAAACTCCAAATTTTCTCAAACACTCCCCCCAATTACCAATCCGCCTTAGGTAAATTTCAATTTTATCCATTTTTGACTTTTTTAGTTGGTCATAAAATAATCATAAAATTTGCAAAATCCCTTTTTTTTTCCTTTTTTTTAGCCAACAACAAACAAATAATTTACCAATTTTGGTCTGCTTTGGTTTTAATTTTAAATTTTTAAATTTTTAAATTTTTTTTTGGTTTTCATTTTTATCACGCGCAATCTGACTCCGAGAGATTCAAGGTCCCCCACCACTTTTTATTCAACATGAACTCAAATGATAGGACAGAGGACTTGGCCTCATTATTTCTACCAGAATCGCTACAACAGACGCCACAAGTACCAACTACTCCTGCAACTACCTCAAGCATGACTGAAAGGCTAGTCGACAACTCCAACTTTCTTCTTCCAAAAGAAAATACTACGTCCACTTCATTGCCCAACTCCAGTTACCAAGATTTCCTCAATAACAATAACTTCATCAACAGACCAACGGGGGATGAACAAGAACAACAGCAGTTTTCTCATGTCAATCATTATGCACCATACCTTCCCTATGACGCCAACTTGCTCTCCCATTATCCAAACTTTCACAATCCAATGTATCCATACTTTCAGGAGGAGATACAGCCATATGGCACATTCCATCCAAATGAACCATTGCAGAGAAACCAGCAGTTTGAAATGGATATTCCAGCAGAGGAGGAGGTTCGAGAGCCCATCAGTCCGAAAAAGAAGCCCAAGGGAAGAAAGCGGGATCTCAAGCATTCGCTTGTTGAAATAGACTACAAGCCAGCCAAATTGAAAAAACTTTTGGACCTCACCCATTCAGGAGCTACTAGCATGAACGATTACAAGATTATCGACAACAACAATAAAGAAGTTGCCGTTGCATTTAGTGGGTTTCTCAATGGGAAATTCTTCACCAACGACACCGATAACAACAACTACTTGTTCACCAAGAATGAACTCCAAAAGGTAGAGAGTAAACCTCTTGAGGATCCTAAGATTGTGTCTTGCTATAGGCGAAATTACATTCAGGTGTTGATGAACATGAGACTAGCTGGTGTCACCAATGATTTCAAATTGCTCAAGTTGCAAACAAGTGAGTACGGGTACTCCACAACTAGAGTTATAAAATACTTCAAGATTGAAATCCAAGCAGTGACTAATATATCCAATTCCAATAGCGTCCCCATTATAGTAAGGAATAGTGAAAAGGAGGCGGTGAAACAAGAACCAAAGGACGATGTTGTCCAACCTACGAGTATAGGTGCCGAGCATGTTGTTGTCCTAAATGATTCTGGAGTTAATAATGAATTGGACAAATACTTTGTGGTGAGAAAGCTACAGTTTAAGAATGCAACGCCCAATAATGGTAATCTCACTTTTCAGAACTACTACCATTTAAAGGTGAAGTTGAGTTGTGTGGTTGCCGATATCTACTATGATGACTACGTTGATGACATTGCTAACCTAAATGCCAATGGCAACACCAATGAGTTTCTTCTTGCCGAATTGGTAAGTGAGCCAATCATTGTTCGCGGGAGAAACCCTAGTTTTTACTCGGAACGTAAAGATGTTTTGATAAGATGCCGTCCTTACTTGTCGAAAAAGAGTTACCAATTGGCTACTGAGCTGGTCAAAGACAAATTGGAGGACGATGATGAGCATGTGAGTTTGGAGTTGACTGAAGACGATATCGACGAGCAGGATGATGGGCATGTATCACCCACTGATAAAAGCAAACGAGCCAACTCTACTAATTCCGATATCGATTTGAATGAAATCGATGGGTATAAATACTATCCTATATCGAGTCATTATTATCTTCCGCCGGTAAATGTGGTATACTTTCCCCATCGTGCTCATCATCCTATTGAGAAAGACGAATATGAGTCGACTGTCGAGCCAGTGGTACAAAGGAAAAGCTCAAATGTGTATTTTAAATAGATATGATTATGTTTTAAATTATACGCTTCCGTTGCGCCAGAGTCAAACGTTTCATAAGACAACTTTAAACGAGCTTCTTTTCTTTTTTTCTCCACCCGTAAATCTTGATCATTGCAGATACGGCGCTAGTCACTCAGAAAAACTACCCTGCATAACTGCTAAACTAAAAATAACCCTTTTGAAACTCCACGTTGCATTCAAGAGGTGTCTATATATATATATATATATATATCCACCTGTCGAACTTCACTCTTTGCCAAGACTTACACCTTTGAATACCAAACATGAACATTGCTTTATTTTATATCATCTCCATTACTACTGCGCTCAATTTTGTCAGAGACTTTGCAAATGGCTGCGAAAGTCAAAAATGCATTGATGCTAGCACAGCTTTATCCAATAAATGTAAGCAAGATGAAGCCAATGTTTTAGAATGTATTTGCAAGCTTGATGATAATGATTATTGGAAGAAGCTCAGCGATTGCATTCAAAGCTGTGATGTTTCGCTGCAAGATGGAATTGATACTTCGCCTGATGGGTTGAGACAATTGTATTGCAGTGCTGCTCTGGCTTACGCTTCATTGTCCACCCTTTTCCCGACAAATAGTTTCGATTTGAGTGATTTCCAAGTTACTGGGACTGAAACGTCGGACATTGGTGATTTGCTTGACACATTGTCGGCACTTTCGGTCTCTCAGGAAACTACTGCAAGTGGTGAAGCTTCCGAAACAGAAGCAAGCTCAACTAAGACGAGTGAATCCGCCATGGGCACATCAACCCACTCATCCACATCCTCAGAAGCTGGCTCCAGTGAATCAACATCCAACGTTGCGGCAACAGCCGGTTATGGTACTCTCATTTCGTTCTTAGTTTTAGCTTTGATGTAGTTGAAAGGCAGTTACAGTCTACATATCACAACTTAGTTTAATTTTAAAGTGATTGTGTTAGCATTGCTCTACTAATGCAAGTCTGATGACTCGTACAATTCTACTTCAGCCAATAAACGAGCTCTAAAAGAACAACTTTCTACTGCTACAGTCGTCAGTGGATGCAATATTCTTCTCTCCCGGTCGTAGTTTACAACTCAAAGGTGCATTTGAAGTGGCTATATCACAGCAAATATAGCTGCCACCATTTTCCAAGGCGGTCAGGATCATTTCTTTGCCTGTGATTAAAAAAAGTTCCTAATTTGGTAAGATCACAAAACCAGGCGACCAAAATATATATAAAAAAAAAAAAGAAAAAACAAAAGTCTTGCCATTGTAACTTAGAGCTCCGAGGTTAAACATCGTGGAGTATATATATCCACCTAAATGGACTCCCTTGTCAATCAAGACCCAAAGCAGCACTAACCAAGATGAATATCTTTTTTTTGTTTGTTATTTCAATCGCGGCAGCTGCTAGTAGCGACTCAGTTGATTTTTCATACGATGCCAGTCTGGTATTGACGGCTGTGCTGGGAAGTGCCGTGGAAGTTAGTGAATCGGCCATTGGAAGCAGAGGTTCGTCTGCCATTGATGCTATTCTTAGGTCCTTGTCAGCACTTTCAGAGTCTCAAGACATTTCCTCGGGTGATGGTGCATCGGGCTCCACTGAAGCCGCTGAAGCAAGCGTAACTAAATCAGATGCAAGTGAAACAGCCTCTGATGAAACAGAAGCTACTGAAACAAGCTCTGCCAGAACGAGTTCAACTGGAAGAAGTGGATCTTCCGCTGCATCCTCCACTCAAACAGGCCAATCATCAGAGACAAACTCGAGTACCTCTGCCTCCAATGTCGCTGCAACCTTGGGCTGTGGTTCTGTAATTTCCCTCTTGGTCTTAGCTTTGATATGAAGTGTATAGGTTTTAATAAAGATTTGATTTTGTGTGTTTTACATTCGCGACTTTTAAAGAAGAAAAAAAGAAGAAAAAGAAGAAAAAGCATTTAGGTTTTGTGTTCATTTAATCATTTCCTAATCGGGACAAAAAGATCTATGCCATCACCTGAAGGCATAAGAAAAAGTGGCACAACTTGGGGTAAGGCGATTATAATGGGAGCTGAAAGGTGGATATGGAAGGGGACTGGATAATGGACTGGCAAGTGAGCAGAGGCGATGGATACCAATGCTTTTGGTTGGTTAAAACAGCACAAAAACCTCCGCTCGTCGTACGAGAACGCAACATAAATCAAAACACTCCTTAAACCACCCCCTTCAGTTTCATATCTGTTTTAGGTAAACAACGTATTTTTTCTCGTATTTTTGTGACAAACAAAGACTTGTATATATATAGGCGAGGCTTTTGGTTCGTAATGGGTTTCCACTATTCAACCACCAAGATCCAATGTTGTTCATCCTCTTTATACTACGTTTCACATTTGCATCAAATATAGCTGCTTATTGGGGCCAGAACGCTGGTGGCAACCAACAAAGCTTAGGTGACTACTGCTCCCTGTCACCAGCTGATATCATCATCTTGTCATTTTTGAACAACTTCCCTTCTATTAGCTTGAATTTCGCAAATCAGTGTTCTCAAACTTTTGGTGATGGTCTTTTGCATTGTTCACAAATCGGTCAAGATATCAAATCATGCCAAAATAAAGGCAAAATCATTCTTCTCTCGTTGGGAGGTGCTACTGGAAATTATGGTTTTTCGAGTGATTCAGATGCCAAAACTTTTGCTACAACTTTGTGGAATAAATTTGGTGGTGGCCAGGATAATGAAAGGCCATTTGACGATGCTGAGGTGGATGGGTTTGATTTTGACATTGAAAACAAAGACCAGACCGGTTACCCAGCATTGGCAAAACAGCTACAAGCATACTTTGCAACCAGTTCAAAAAAGTTTTATCTCTCGGCTGCCCCTCAATGTCCTTACCCTGATGAGTCGGTTGGCGATTTGATGTCTCAAGTCGATTTGGATTTCGCTTTTATCCAGTTTTACAACAACTACTGTTCCATTGATAAGCAGTTTAATTGGGACACTTGGAGTGAGTATGCTCAGGGTAAGAGTATTAAATTATATTTGGGCATTGCTGGATCTTCTTCCTCGGCAGGATCGGGCTATGTCGATTTATCAACTGTACAAAACACAATATCAACAATCAAAAATGATGCATCTTTTGGTGGAGTTTCCATTTGGGACATTTCTTCAGTACCGCAGCAATTCATCAACGGCATAAGCGAAGCTTTGGAAGGATCATCCCCGGCAAGCACCATTTCTGCAACCTACGCCTATAGTACCTCTGCAGCCAACACACTTGTCACCAGCGCACTTTCCATCATCACACCTGCCACCACCAGCGCTCCAACTACTAGCGCTCCAACTACCAACACCCAATCCACACCAGCTTCAACCAATGCTTTTTGGAACTGGTTTAATGGATTCTTTTCAAAACTGACGCAACTGTCACAAGCTACTGCTACCGCTACTCCCACTCCTACTTTTGTTGCAACTACTTCACAAACAGTTTCAACCACCAACTGGCTTGGTGGGCTTTTTGCTCCTGAAGTCACCACATACGTCACGATAACAACTACTGTCGCTCCTTCAATAATCAAGAGAGATGTTGTTGTCGATTCAGAAGCTACAAACTTTCATCCCGGATACCTCACTATTGTCACATTTGTTTCTATACTCTTTTTAATCTAACTGTATAGATTCATAGCCTCATTCCAATCAGGAAAAATAGACGATAAATCTAAATTATTCATCACATTCAATGCATCATCCGTTGCTGTCTCCTCTGAAAGCACATGCAGTATTTGCATAGTATTTTCAATATTCCCGTAGTCATTGATCCTGTGCCGTATTTCATCATCTTGCAAATCAGCCACTTCCGAAAACATCTCTTGTAGCTTTTTCAAAGTTTCAATCCAGTTTTTGCCCAACCCCCACGATTGCAGCCAGCTGTTTAGGGTTTTGATGCAATCATTGGCCATTGATTTGAATTTATCAGGCGATTGTGTTGGAAAATGTTGTTTCAAAACTTTGGCAGGATAAGCAGCAATGTACAAACTGGTGGCGGCAGTTGTGAAAACCTGAAATCCTGTAAACGGAGCAATCACCATAAGATTCAACGGTTTTAACCTCTTTGTAATCAGATCTAGTTTATTCAATGTATCAAACAACTCGGTGGCAAGCGAGTTCCACCAACCTGGTGGACCAATATCGGGCAGGGCAAAGAAATACTCCCGGTTGAGAAAAATTCGACATAGAAAGAACAAGCCATGGAAGTATGCAAAATCCCCGGCTGATCCAAAGCTGATATGTTCCTCGAGGTGTGAAAAGTTGAGCGAGGAAGGAAGTTGTTTTTCAAACTTGTCCAACCTTTTGGATAATTTGCAAAATGGAGAGTCGGGATCCCACGGCGCTAATGGTTCCAACTTTGACCCCGTTACACCAACCCAAGTCCCTATTTCCCTCCAAATCTCAAACAAGTAAATCATAAACCCGTTGCATGATATTTTGGTCCTGTCCATTTCCTCCTTGTCAACTTCATCGCGAAAACACTGCTTTTGAATTTCTCCAAATATAAAGTTTCTCTCATGATCAAGGAGTCTGACATGTATATCAGATAAACTGATACATGAGTGCCCTTTTCTTCCACTCGAATTGCACCTGTCCATCATGTATACCCCCCATATTGCCCGCCGCCTTACCTCATTCTCTAATTCATTGGCCCCTGTAGGTTCTTCGTTTAATCCTAAAACCATCGCCATCCTGGCAGCTAAACCGACGTACATGTAGCTTCTACATGCATTTCCCTCTCCCCATTCATGGCTGCTTAACACGCACAACGCTTGTACATTTGATAGTGACGGGTTGTCAAATTCTGCCAGAACCAACTTACGTGCATGCCACCCAAACTCAAGGGATGCATTGAGTGCGTCAGGAAGGGTTTTATGTAAACGGGCACAAAGTGCGAGGATGGCAAGTAGAACCACCGGGTTTGGTTGTAGAGGTGTTGTGATTGGCGGCAGTTCGATGAATGTAGTCGGGTCGAATTCGTCTGATCTGAGAAATGCCATAAAAGTGGGTTTGTGGAAGATGGGAAAGATCCCCTTGTACTGGTTGTCAAAGAATATCTGCACGGTCTCAATGATAAGCTCTTTGTTGGGTAGGATGACTGGGTTGTGCTGAACGGGCCTTGGCATCAAGCTCTTTTTCTTCATTTGTGACGCTTTCAAGGTGTAAGTACAACTCAAGTTCATTTCTGTACATCTCTGACAGGTGGAGCGGTTGCTATTGATACATCGTAGCTTGCTTTGGCGACATCTGTTGCATGCAACGTTGGCTCTTGGCTTCTTTGATAAACTCATGAGAGCGCCACAGTTTACGAACGTGAATTAAAGATGCGGTGTATATGTTGTGATTTCGGAATAATTGGCTGGGTGAAGCACCGTAGAACTGATACTATTGTCTCTCTCTCTCTCTCTCCAAACTCCCACGTGGCATAGAAGTGACAAGCTCGAGCAATGTTGTAGAAGGAGCTATAGGCTCGAATGACACTACCAAATCGTGAAATTTGATTTTCTCGATCTTTTTCTTTTTTTTTTTTTTCTTCGACAGATGATGGAGATGCTGCCACAACAAACGCCATGTCTACAACTTCACTCACCACGGATCAACAAGTAACCTTCCAGTATTGCAATGAAGCAGTTCTAGAGTTGCACTGCTCTCCATTTGGTCTAAGTGGTATCTACATCAGAATTGCCGAAGCAGCGATAATGGGTATCGGCTCTACCTTGGGACTGATTACAGGAAGTACCCATGGCTTAATCCATTACAACAATGCCAGCGACCTACAAGACCAGAAGTACAAACTTTATGTTATCATAGACGAGGAAGGCATGTTGCGCATTGACTTTACCAAAATTACCATTCACGAGGAGAACGAGTCGGAAAATGGAAACAAAGACGAGGATGCAGAACAAGTACCGAGCTTGGTGTTTAAAGGACCCTGTCCCGAAGGGAGGCCTGACAATGTCGAGCCATTTATAGGGGTATTTAGCTTTGAGAGGGAATGAGTAGGAGGAGATTTAGTCTCAATGACGCGAAATCAAAAATGCGACATTGTACTTTGGTAGCTCGGATATAAAGTTTGTGTATGCAGGACAGACAAAACTAAACCTCGGTATAGATTTTAGCGGATATACGATCTCTTTGAAATATAACCCGCATATTATAACGAAAGCGTTATCTGGTGCAGCTCTATCTAGGAGCCTTGCTCAGATTGCTTTGATCCAGCATCTGATTCTCACTAGGCCAATTCCCCCATGGTTCAATATGTGGGGTATAGGGCCATTTTTCCTTATCCTCTGAAATAACCGATAAAGCGGTCGGTGGGGGTGGAGCAAAAGAAAAAAAAAAAAAGAATAATTTGATTATCACAAGCGCACAAATATTAAATATTTTGCCCTTTCCCCATATTTGTCAAAAACTTTTTCACCGCTTTACTTCACTTTTCTTCTCCAAACACATCCAAAGAAAGTAAACCCCCTATTTATCATGAACTCACTCAACAACTTAAGCGGTCACGTTAAAGACCACACCAAGAAAGATATTTTAGAAAAGCACCCAGACGACGTTGTCATTGTCGCTGCTTACAGAACCGCCATTGGTAAGGGTTTCAAAGGTTCATTCAGATCGGTCGGTACTGACTTCATCTTGACTGAGTTTTTAAAAGAGTTCCTTGCCAAGACCAAAGTTGACCCAAAGTTGATTGAAGATGTCGCCATTGGTAACGTTTTGAACCAAGGTATTGGTGGATTTGAACACCGTAGTGCTGCTTTAGCGGCAGGTATTCCTTACACCAGTGGTTTCGTTGGTATCAATAGATTCTGTTCATCTGGATTGATTGCCATCTCAGATATTGCAAACAAGATTGCTGTTGGCGAGATTGACTGTGGTCTTGCTGGAGGAGTTGAGTCAATGTCAAAAAACTACAAAAAGGCTATTCCTACTGTCGATCCTCACTTAGGAGACAATGAACAGGTTGCCTCCTGTTTGGTTCCAATGGGTGTCACTAACGAAAATGTCGCCAACAAGTATAACGTGTCAAGAGAGGCCCAAGATGCATTTGCTGCCAAATCATACAACAAGGCAGAAAATGCCATTGCCAGTGGCAAATTCAAGGAGGAAATCTTGCCAATCAGATCTATTATCCGTGATGGTGAGAGTGAAAAGGAAATCACCGTTGACACCGATGAAGGTCCAAGAAAGAATGTTGACGCTGCTGGTTTAGGAAAATTGAAGCCAGCCTTTGGTGGTAGCACAACAGCCGGTAACGCCTCACAAATCTCAGATGGAGCTGCTGCTGTTTTGTTGATGAGACGTTCCTTTGCTGAAAAGCACGGATACCCAATCATTGCCAAATATGTCGCTTGTTCCGTATCTGGTGTCCCACCAGAAATTATGGGTGTTGGTCCAGCCTTTGCTATTCCAGAAGTTTTGCAAAGAACTGGTCTCAAGGTTGACGACGTTGATGTGTTTGAAATTAATGAAGCTTTTGCTGGTCAATGTTTGTACTCTATCCAAACTGTTGGCATTGATGAATCAAAGGTTAACTTGAATGGTGGTGCTATCGCTTTAGGACATCCTTTGGGAACTACTGGTGCTAGACAATACGCAACTATCATGCCTTTGTTGAAACCAGGTCAAATTGGTGTCACCTCCATGTGTATCGGAACTGGTATGGGTGCTGCTTCAGTCTTGGTTAGAGAATAGTCTATAGGTTTAAAATGAATAAAGTTTTATTGTATAATATTGTAAATCTCAAAGTTGAGTGAGTGTGGGGTTATTCCGTGCATTTGTTTATAGAAAAGGGTGTATTTGTCAATTCTCCCCAAATGAGTGTACTACTTCGTTATTGATTAAACAGAGGGAGGTGTGAATCATTTAGCTAACTGGGAAGTCTGATCTTTTGTGATTCCCACTCAAAAGTGTACTACACCTCCCAGTAGAAAGAAACAAGACATATCCCCTTATAAGTAGAAAGAAACAAGACATATCCCCTTATATGAGCATACAGATGGTATGAGCTAAACTCTTGTAACCTTGTGAGCCTGGTCGTTTGATGAAAGTGGCACAAAGTCCTGTAGATCTAGCTCTAAGTATACAGTTGGTGAAGAAGAAGGGTAATACTCCGCACCAAAATGAGATGACTAGAGTAGCACAAAACTAAAAATGTAAAGACATCGACAACATTTTGCAGCACCAAGATGAGTAGAAACAAGTTCAATCTAAAGCTTCCATTGGAAGGTGTGAAGTCCGAAATTGAAGAGCTAATCAATAAACTACCATCCTATCAGATGTTTCGCAATACAATCACTAAAAACTTCACTCCAAGTATCTAAGATTTAAGATTGGAGCCACCAAATTATAAACGTTCAATTTTTTTTCTTTTTCGCATCTTTTTGGAAAACCTAAAGCACAAAACCTTTTTGTTCTGTCTTTCGTTTTCTCTAATAGCAAAAAAAAATCAAAAATGACAATGAAATAACATTGCAACCCCTCTGGCACACTGCAGCTCCCAATGGCAGTGAGCCAGGACGCCAAAAACAGCTAACAGGCAGCAAATACCTGGACCATTTCTGACTAGAACTACAATTCTGGGCGTTTATCTCCAGAAAAGCTCACCCAACACAACGCCAAAGGTGATTTGGCACATTCCTCTTCACGATTATTAAAAACCTACCGACCTTTCTCCACCTATAAAAAAGCTTGCGAATCAACACCATGAGGGAAATGTACTTGAGTGTGGTTTGGTATCTGTTGTGTTTTCGTTGAAGGTTCTCATTTGTTGTTGGCTATCGCAACTGTTTGTTTACGCGTTTGTTCGTAAAGAGAAAAAGTATATACAGTCTTTTTATTTTTTATTCAAACTAGTGTGACATAATTTTTCAGACCAAGGCGAAAAAATTAATTCATACTAAATGCGATTCAGTCGATTCAGTCGACCTAACAATAATCTTCTGTAGAGTTTAATGCGTAGAGATGGTATGAATAATTATGTCGCATTGGTATGAACAATTATGTCGCACTAGTATGGATAAAAAATAAAGACTGTAACGACGAAATAAGAAGTCGCTTTTTTTCCGTTCTCAAGACAAATTAGGAAATACATTTTTCTGCTTCTCTTTAAAAGACAAAATAAGACAACAGATAGCAGAGACGAGTAAGTTTTG